>NW_015537957.1:188861-189405 GCF_001515605.1 Sinocyclocheilus anshuiensis
GGACTTTGAGATTTGTAACTTTCTAGATCTTTTTTATGCCCAAACATACACACTACACACTGACTAAAATTAAAAAAGTGAAAAAGCATAATAGGACCCCTTTAAGAGAATCAGTGTCGTTAAAGATAAGGCAAGTTAACCGCAATGGCACCTACCATCAATTACTCAATAAGTACCTTGGTCCATGTTTATACCCCCCAACTTGAGAACTGCATAACTTATTCTGTACATTAACTAATAGGTACATACACCAGTACATACATAGAAAGTATATGGAAATAGGACTGTAAAATAAAGTGCACCATTTTACATAAACATTACACAGGAATTACCAGTTCTTCAAACTTTGTTAAACTTTACCATGTATAGACCATTAGTAAGTATAGTAATGTGTCTTATTAGTTACCATATACTGACACTACCTGATAGTGACCGTTATTACTCACACTTGTTGGTAAGTACTACATATTTAGTTACCACATAATACCACATTTTTCTGTAGGTGCTACACATTTACCATGTACATATCATTAGTATGTACAGT
>NW_015537957.1:191617-221931 GCF_001515605.1 Sinocyclocheilus anshuiensis
TGTGGTCGATTCTGTGTTAAGGTAAGGCATGTTATTCGCAATTATGTGTTGTGGCTGGGTTGTTATAGGTCTGTGTGACTCTCGATGTCTTAGGCCTAATTGAACGGAGGAATTATGGTATTCTTCTGTAGCCTGACGACGAGTAACTTTACGTTAACCGTTGTTCATGTGAACTTAAAGACAGCCTGATGCTTTGTATATATACTATTTGTGGGTGGCTGTTTGTTGTTTCACCTATTAATTTGTGTCGATAAAGTATAATAGGGTAAATCCTGTATAGTGATTTATCCTATATAGTGCTTGCATAAAGTAGTAAGTATATGGAAATAGGACTGTAAAATAAAGTGCACCATTTTACGTAAACATTACACAGGAATTACCAGTTCGTCAAACTTTGTTAAACTTTACCATGTATATACCATTAGTAAGTATAGTAATGTGTCTTATTAGTTACCATATACTGACACTACCAGTACTACACGCTTGAGAGGGCCCCACGGCGAAGTAGTCCATTTAAAGGTATGTTGATGGATCGTACACAGTAAAATTACTATAGAAGTGGTAAGTACTACATATTTACCACGTGTATACAATAGTAAGTACAGTAAATTATCTAATTAGTTACCATGTACGGGCACTACCTGTAAGTGATCGTTATTACCCACACTTGTCTGTATGTACAAATTAATTACCATGCATGTACGACTGTTAAGCACAGCCGTGTTTCTTATTTGTTACCATGTACATACACTTCAGGTAAGTACCTTGTGTTACCACTCATTTGCCTGTAGGTACAAGATATTTACCATGTATGTACCAGGGAAGTACACGTACTGTAAAATAAAGTGCTACCAAGATATTTTTAATGAAATCCGACAGCTCTCTGACTCTCCATAGACAGCAATGCAACTCACACGTGCAAGGCCCAAAAAGGTAGTAAGGACATTGGAAAAACAGTACATGTGACATCAGAGGTTCAACCGTAATTTTACAAAGCAGCGATAATGCCTTTTGTGTGCAAAAAAAACAAAAATAACAACTTTCTTCAACAAATCTTCTCCTCCAAATCATGTCTTCCGTCATTATCAAGAGTTAAACAACGCATGTGCGTGATGCTGCTGACGTAGAACATGTATGCACTAAGCCATGTCTACGTACAAAGGAACATACGCACATGTGTCGTAATACACTCGATAATGGCACCGTAGGGTGACACGAAGGAGAAGAATTGTTGAATAAAGTTTTTTGTTTTTTTTGCGTTGCTTTGTAAAATTACGGTTGAATCACTGATGTCACATCGACTATTTTACCGATGTCCGATGTCGCTACATTTCTGGGTCTGGGAACATTTCATTTGCATTGCTGTCTATGGAGGGTCAGAAAGCTCTCGTATTTCATCAAAAATATCTTAATTTGTGTTCCGAAGATGAACGAAGGTCTTACGGGTTTGGAACAACATGAGGGTGAGTAATTAATGACAGAATTTTCATTTTTGGATGAACTAACCCTTTGGCCCTATTTTAACGATCTAAGCGCATGGTCTAAAGCGCACTTAGGGTGTGTCCGAATCCACTTTTGCTAGTTTAATGACGGGAAAAACGGTCGGCGCGTCTGGCGCATGGTCTAAAAGGTTTGTCCCTATTCTCTTAATGAGTAATGGATGTGTTTTGGGCATAAAGTGCAATAAACCAATCAGAATTTCATCTCCCATTCCCTTTAAGAGCTAGTTGCGTTCGCGCCATGGCGGATTCGCTATTTACATGGAAGAATTTGCAAACGCAAAGACTGAACACATCTCCAGAGAGGAAACGGATCTACTTGTGTGTGAGCAAATAGGTACCTGATACATGCAATGACTATCCATTATGACATGTAGGCATTTTTATATTTATGTAGCCTACACAATAATAATCTTTTACTTTTACTATCATTTTTAATATTTGGCATGTTTGTGTGCTGTTGCACATCCCTGTGTGTGTAGTAAGCAAAGTGTACTTGCGTTGTGGACCCGCCTATAGGTGCATATTACTAACGCGCTCTTTAAATAACAACAAAAATACTGTGCCATTGACTTTAGACCATTTTGCAGTTGGTCAATGGCACAGTTTATTTCAGTTGCCTCAAAATAGCAATGTGCCAACAATGCGCCTGAACACACCTCGTTTTCAGACCAGCACGCATTGGGTGCAAATGCATTTGCTATTTAAACAACGTGGCGCAGGATGTGAAAATGATAACTGTGTCAGGCTGAAACTAGTAAAAAACACTTGCGTCGCGCCATATCCCATGCTCAATAGTGAACACAGTTTGAATTGGAACACAGCTACAGTCATGCACCATCTTGTATTACTCTTGCACCGTCATTAATGCACTACTCCTGTTGAATGAGGCTCTGTACAGCTGAGGGAGCTTGTGTTTCACTGATATTTCATTACCGGTGACCCTCTCATTTTCATTACCCTCTGGACAGGAAGACGAATTACAGGTGTGATGACGCTTCTGCTCAGAGACCCGGAGAGACACAGAAAGAGAGTGAGAGTGCAAGACTGTGACAGACAGAAATATCCGTACCGCAGGCTCTGATATCAGGAGCTCTAACGCCGCACTTCTGTCAATGTTCTGTTCAATACAGATCCTAAAGGAAAGCAGTCATACAGCTATGGTTGTTCAGCATATTGTTGCTATGGTTACGTCCTCTGCACCGACCACTAGGGTCCCTGGGGCCACTCAGAGGATTCAGCCCTTGCTGACTACTAGGGCCTTGTGGGACCATGATCTGACTCTTATATTACTGAAATGCTGTTTGAAAATACATAGGACATGTGTAGAATTAAAATTGATTTGGACTTCAAAAACATTTTCTCCAAAGGTGGGTTCATCTTCATTACAGTGGTCAGACCAACAACCCCTTGAAAATTCACACAAAGCAGAATGTGTGTGTGTGTGTGTGTGTGTGTGTGTGTGTGTGTATATATGTACAGTATGATGTGTTAAAACACAATGTTCAAAATTCATTTAATTTCATGCTATTATTCCACCTCATGTGTTCTGCACTTCCATAGATCTGTCTCGGCTGAACTATGTATGGAAAACCAAAGAAAAATTACAGAGCTGCTGAAATCAAAAATGTAGGACACAGTAGGAGAACGTTATGTTGTCATACAGAATTCATATCGGAGCTGCCGTACAGCAGTGTGTTGTGCTAATGAGACTGTAGACTTGGAGGATGTGATCCAGATAATCACCTCCGTCACACTTCCACACAAACGAAAGTGTACATGGTGTATGAACAGTGAATTCATGAGCTATGAACATGTTTTGAGCATAAATGAAAGGAAAAGCTATCTCTCTCTCTCTCTCTCTCTCTTTCTCCACATACAAACACTCACACATACAGTATGGAAATACATACACAAAAACTTGTAGATATTATATTAAAATTGTTTTATATACTAAATTAAAATGTTAAGAAGTTAATTTATATTTTATAATTTATATTATATTTTAGATTTAGATTTTTTATTTAGAAGCTTTTCATGACTATTAATAACAATAGAAGGTCCCACTTTATATTAGGTACAATGCACTCATTGTGTACACACGTTTTTACATTATACTTACCTGCATGTATTTACATGTGTAATTAATTTCTGTAATTAAATTTATAGTTACACTTGTGACCCATCCGTTACACCTTAACCCACCTTTAAACCTAGCCATACCACCAAACCTGTCGCTAACCTTAACCGTATCCCACATTAATAGCAGTAAAAATGTTTAGCAATGTAATATGAACACAATAAGTACACTGTACTTATTTTTATTTATTTATTTATTTATTTATTATTATAATTTTTTTTTTATGTAAGTAGTTAAGGCCATCCTTTATAAAATGGGACCTACTTTGAATCAAAAAGTATATTGAAAAACATATTTAAAAAAAAATGCAATGCCGATAATATAATATTGGGTAACACTTGGCCTTGTTAAACATTACATGCACTTACTTTTCTAATAACAATCAATTATGCATAATTGCATTCAAGCAAACCTAAGCCAAACCCTAACCCTAATCCTAACCATATAATACGTACATGTAGTTAATAATATAACTCAGTACTTAAATGTAGCAAGGACACCTTAAAATAAAGTGTAACCTAATATTATATAACATTGTGTCTTTAATGAGAGACACTTTCATGACTATATTTCTCAACTCACTTAAGTGCACTTGCTTTTGTAATAATGTTTAAATTTAAGTTTTTGCTTCCAAGTACATTTTAAGTCATTGTTTTAATAATATTTTAAGCACACTTATTTTGATGTGTTGACTAACATACTAAATCTAATGAAAAGTACTTGATTATAATTTTAACTGTAGTATGTTATTCAATTATGTTCACGTTATAATATAACTTAAATCTACTAAATTGCAACTTCATTATTACAAATGTGTAATCATAGCTGTGTTTAAATACATGACATGCAAACTTCAATACAAAATAGTATGGTCCTACTTTATATTAGGTGGCCTCAACTACTATGTACTTACATTTTATGTAATCATCTGAGACAATGCACTTGTGTACATACGTTTTTACAATGTACTTACATTTTTAAAAATACCTGCATGTAATTACATCTATCATGGGGAAGTCGTGGCCTAATGGCCCAAAGGTTGCGGGTTCGAGTCTCGTACCGGCAGGGATTGTAGGTGGGGGGAGTGAATGTACAGCGCTCTCTTCCACCTTCAATACCACGACTGAGGTGCCCTTGAGCAATGCACCGAACCCCCAACTGCTCCCCGGGCGCCGCAGCAAAAAAATGGCTGCCCACTGCTCCGGGTGTGTGTGTGTTCACTGCTGTGTGTGTGCACTTTGGATGGGTTAAATGCAGAGCACTAATTCCGAGTATGGGTCACCATACTTGGCCACATGTCATGTCACATATACTGCTGACTCATCCCTTAAACCTACCTGCATCCCACCAAACCTGTCCCTAATCTGTATTCTACATCAATAGCAGCAAAAAAGTATGAAACATTGTACTTATTTATTTATTTATTTTTGATGTAAAAACATCGTGCATCGTAGTTAAGGCCACTTAATATAAAGTGGGACCAATAGTATGTAAGTTCTAATTCATCTCGATTTATAATGTCTCACTCTGTATTCGGTATTATTGGGGTCAGAATTGGTGCAACGCATCTTGATGGTCCATACATGAACCTACAGACACCTACAGCAGAGTGGTGAGTAAATGATCACATAATGCTCATGTCTGGTTGTACTATTTTCCTCTTAGTCCACTGTCTCCCATTTCACATACACTTTGTATTTGTAGGACGCAAAGGTCAGCGTAAAATAGCAAGCTTTGAGCTTTACTCATGGGATAATGCATAGGTCACTTACATTGTCTACCCTTTTCTACTTATTTGTTGGTGATGAAGATGGTGTTTGTGAGAGCTTTGAGACTGAATGCACACACACACACACACACACACACACACACACACACAATGACACATGATTGATAGAGCGAACAGGGGATGGGAAATTGGTCTCTTATCAGCTCTACTCTGATGTGTGCGCATTGAACACATTCAGCACAAGGTCATCTGAGCTCAGGTAACTCTGGTCGGCTCTCGGTCGATAATGGACCACAGAGATGGAAAAGCTGTTCTGCCACACCGCTTCAGGCACATTAATACAACTACAAACAATTTCTCCTGAATTTATTATTCACAAGTGACTTGTTCCAACACACGCTCATAAGAAAACATCTCTCTCATGACTTTTACCCTGTACCAACAAAATGTCACCTTCAAAACTAATTTTGAACATCCCGCTGGTGCCGTTTTCCAATTCTTCAGAGGATTCAATCACTTTATCCAAGATTAAACTTTAACATTTATGGAAACTCATGTTAGCTTTGACAGGTAGGATAGATTTACACTGACAAAAATATGTTTTTCTATCAACACACTGTATTAACTGTCTATAAAATGATGCATGGTACAATTACAATCACATCCAGTACATATTAGAAGTTTAATTTACAGCTATGAGGAGCAGGATGCTGGACCAATTAGAATTCATGGCAACCCAACATGACACCACTGAAATAGAAACCAAGCAGTCAATAAAATGTTCTGTTGCTCGTAACTTTATTGCACCATGACTGGTGAGGACACAGTGACTTTGCCACGGTTAAAGAGATAGCTCAGTCAAAAGGGAGAATTCTGTCATCATGCAGTATCAAACCTGTATGATTTTCTTTCTTTACAAAAGACACAAATAAAGATATGACGAACGTCCAAACAACACTGGAATCCATTGATTTCACAAACCATCACTGCTTTCGTTAAAAAAGTCCTGCAGTTAAAAAAGGAAAGAACACAGTTATAAATTAGATACTGTGCATTTAAACTACACACTTTGTACTCATTGGTTCAGTCAAGTGTATTACATTTAGATGGCGGTTTGTCTTGCAACATTGTAGACTTTGTTTTTGTTTATTAATTAAGTGCATCATCCAGGTATTTGAAGTGTTCTTTAAATTTTCAATACACTATTCTCACTGCTTGTACTACAAAACAGTTTAGAATAGTACCCAAATTGAGACGTACCTAATGATGTTGGATCACATGCTAACACTGACTGTGCAAAATTATACAGATTCATGTATTACTTTAAACACTTAAGCTCAGGGCGTTTTTTGGTATTTTCGCCTAAATTTAACATACTCAAATTCAAATGTTTACCCTGCACACATACAATGGAGGAAATGAAAAAAAATGGTTTCATTGTAAAGAAAACCCTTTGAACTACAAAATATGAGTGTAATTCTTTTTACGTCATTTTGGACCCGTATCCGGGTCCGCAGAGTTTAACTGTCATGACAACATATCACTAGTAAGCCTGGTAGCTTTTAGAAGGATATCCTAAAGTAACTATTTACCTTGCAAAAACTCAATTACAGGAATTATTGGCAATGCATAACCAGAAGTTGATCTGTAGTAGGAGTCCCATCACAAAAAAAAAAAGGTTATGCCACACAGCTCAAATAATAAAACCATTCATACTGAACAATGCAAGTACTTTGACTCCTTCCTCACCACTGATTAAATTTTCCAGCAATCTACTGTATGTTTTCATTGTTTTACAGTAGGGGGCACTATTACGCATTTACTGAAATAGTACCGCACCACTAGATTCAAAAAGTGCGTCTTGACTGCTTACACGATACGAGCAAAATAAACATGTGAGACCCCTGAACCCAGAACTTTGTAGCCCCCATCACTTCCGTCCAAACCACATGCCATGTCGCCATGGTTTCAGTTCGGTTTGGTTTTCACACAGGCACAGTGAAGGAAAAAACACAGAATTTAGGTCAGTCGGTTTGTAGCTCTGCTTCAACTGTGGGGCGACCAACGAGGGGCGACCAAAATGCGACATGTCAGAAATTCATACGATTATTGGCCGGGAGAGGCTAATCGCCTCTTCTTACCCCTTGTACACTACATGTCAAAAGATGCACGACAAAGCCCGACTCAGAAATAAGTGCTACGACTCAGAAATCAGATGAAAATCAGATGAAAACTGCAGAGAGTACAGTATGCCTGGCCTAAGCTAACACAATCATCAAAGAGGTATAGGACTGTGTTTTGCCAGTGTTGAAACAACTATGGTCGCAAGTTCCGACGTTACCAATAGAGTTCAATGGAACTAACGACCATAGTTAGCTAATGATGCTTTTGGGAAACGCACCCCTGCTTGGTCTATGATCTGATCATCATTCTGATTCCAATCCGGACATAGCCTTTGACAAAAATGCAAATTTTGGTAAATTTAATGACATTTGTTGATTAAAAAAATTTTCTAAAGTTTTTTTTTTTTTTTTTTTTTAATACCCACATTCAAGTGTTGATAAATATTATATGTTCAGATATTCATACAACAGAATATTCTGGGGGCCATTAAATGTTTGTTTTTTTTAAGTTAAAAACAGTTACAAGTTAAACAATGGCTGCCACTGCTTTATGCATATTTCCCTAGGAATAATAAAATGAGTCTGAATTCGCAGTATTCATAAAACAGTAGACAAAGTACCCAGATGATTTACTACTACGAGATTCTGAAGTCTGGCTCTAATGGATACTTTATTATCCCATGAGGCCACATGAGAGATGTTGTGAATGGCAGAGAAGTGATTCAACTGACAATGACAACATGACGAATGTCTAATACAGTATGTCTAGATTACATTCATACTACACACATGTATACTACATAGAAAATACTCTTTGTAACAGTTGCGAAGTAAGTACTTATTCAAAAGTAGATGATGTTTTGGACGCAGCCATTGCCATGTTGATCCAGTTTACTTCCATTGTTACTTCATTACTGTGACCACAGTCTAAATTGTTTTCTGTGATAATCAACTTTATGCCACAAATGCGATTGATTTAATTTACTGAACCTGAAACATTCCTGTAATAAAACTGCAACATTTGATTAAAGTGTAGTTGCATTCCACAGACATATATGCAAGATGACAGCAAAAATAAATGATTTCTTCCGGAGTTGACCAGGGCAAAAACAATTCAGAAACTGCCTTTGCTGTTTTGCAGCGCTGACATCCCTAAACACCGCTCTGTTTTTGTGGAGTAATCAGCAGTCTTACGCAGTGTGATCTGCATTCGGACCTCTCTGCTGAAACAAGCTTTTCTACAATGTGTGTGCGTGTTTAGTCTGACAGAGACAGAGAGAGTGAGATAATAAACAGAGAGCAGCACACTCCAGTAAGCGCCCTGCTGCGTGTCGGACTCTTCCTCACAGTTATAAGTCTTGTGCGGCAGTATGTGTGTTTCTTATCTGCAATGCATCCAGCAGATGAAGAGAGCAGATACACGCTCCACATACACGTTCATAAGTCACATCACTCTGCTGAGCTGGTCTCGGATGGGGGACGAGGACAGGAAATGAGACGAATGGACAAACAAACACACACACATGTAATGAATTGATGTAACCATGGTAGCACTCAGCAGTGGAGCAACCATTATATGTGCACTTGTAGGTATTACTAAACTTACCCGCTTACACACACACTTTGTTGGGGGATAATTGGTATATTTTAATTAGATTTCTTTTGCATGATCGCAGTGCGAAGACTGGTGCTCATCTATCAATATCTACTCTTCAGCACATCATAGGTAAATATCACATAACAAGCTTCATTCTATTTAACCAAAATACAGTAAAAACAGTAATATTGTGAAACATTTTTACAATTTGGCAAAGCTTCTCTGCGGTCAGCTCCTGGTAAGTTAAAATTTATTTTATTTATTAATTTGATCACACTTTATTTGAAGGTACAATTCTCACTGTTAGCTAACTTTTACCTCAATAAACTCTTGTGGTAGTATCTAAAAAATTGTTTTTTGCCAAAAAAGGCATGAATATGTGCTTTATAAGTACCAATAAACAACCATTATGCTAGTAATATGCATGCTAATAAGCAGCTAGTTAATAGTGAAAATTGGTCCCTAAACTAAAGTTACCATAATTGAACAATAATTGAATTACTTTTTGTGACTGCAACTATCTGTATTAAATTAGCATCCCTAGCATTCTTATTTTTAACATCATTGAAACAATGTTAGACCTAACTGAAATATTACTGAAATGCTCCATTTACTGACATTTCTGGAAAGTTTACTTTTTAAACTTTCAAATGATATCTCATATAAATGTATCCATAGAAACTAGGCATTTGTAAAGTGATGAGATTCATAATGTTTGTTTTAGAGAGGCTGATGAGATTTATAATGTGTCCCCCACTTTTCAGATCATTCCTGTTCGTATTACTCATGTCTTTTATCAAAATGGAAGGGTTCTAATATAATACAGCACTCAAAAATGAATTTTAACAGAGCGCTGCATGATATTGTGATGCGTTTGTGTCCTTTTTTTCATTCTCTCAAGTGTCTAGATGAAAGATGTGGGTGGGTGAAACTATCCCAGAATTCATAATGAAATATCAGAAGCCAGTTTAGCAGCAGGTCTTCGGTGGTTTACACATTTTCTGCTGAAGCATCTATTCACAAACACCAGCGGCTTTGGATCTGGCAGTTCAAGTATCCCTGGAGGAGAATCCCAGAGAAACTCTCCCAACTGACAAATGATCTCCTGCAGAGAGGAGGTGCTGTCTTCACAGTCACCTGCTGAACATGTGAGCCAATAAATTGTGCACCATTTAGCATTTAAAGGCCGTGACACATCAAATCGACATCAAAGTACTAGCGACAAACAAAGCCTACTGTGTTGTCGCCTCAACGTCGTATGCATCTGGGCCAAAAAGTTGCTCTTGAACACACCTCAAAGACACAGTCAATGGCCAACTAGCATGTACGTTCTGCTCCTCTGTGAGAGAAAATAACTTTCCATACCCACAGGTGGCAGTAGTCTTTATTTGTTATTCAAAATGGGAAGCAATACTAGGACTGTGGATATACAAACTGTAGACAAAGTAGTGCTTGCTTACCATTTAAATGTGAATCATGTCGATCACTTGGTCTTCACCTTCTTCATTCCAGACAAATGGCATGAAAATATTTGCCTACTGGAATACTCAGGTAAAATGAAGATGTAAAGTTAGAAGGGTCTGTTCTGTGTGCCCTCTTGACTTTGTCATTGCTTTCATCACTTTTTCTAATGCACTGGTTCACTAAGCTGAACAGCCAATCAAAGTGATCTCTTTTACCGACTGCCTGACGCCAACATGCTCAATCAGGCAAAAAGTCGAAGATGGGCCCAACTAGTGCAGACAATGTGGAACACCACAAAATCTGAGCTTACAGACGATCAACAATGGCCAGGCATGCCAACTTGCCAAGAGATAGGTTCAATCTACTGATGATGAACAATGAATGTTTTGTGTAACTTATAATGTTTAAATCATACTTGTAAACTCCCTGTAAAACACTTGTAATACCTGTAAAACATTTCTGCCAGGAAAGTTTTGATGGCATTTTAATTTCATATTACCTCTGTATAATGCCTGTAATAACATAGTGTTTACTTTATGTAACATCTATAATGCTGCTGTTCCACAAGCACCACCTTCTGGCAAAGAGTGAATTTGCATATTCACTTATATTCACATTTTACGCAGAATAGAGTTGTATATGTATGGCATACAGTATCAACAATAAAAAAGTATAAATTCGACATATATAATTGTTATCTAAAAAAGCTCAAATCATAATAATAATAATTATTATTATTTTTATTATTATCTAGGGTAGGGGGGTCTGTCGTAATGTTGTAGCCCAGGGGCCTCTGCTTATCATAAGGTGCCCCTGCTTACAGTACATAGTGTCTTGTAATCCTCGGAAGATATCTATGGTTTTGTTGATGCAGTAATCCTGTGTTTGCATCTCTCTAGTATTTCCTCTCTTCCTACTATGTGTGCAAATCAGTAGGCGGGGCTAAAGAGGCAATAATGTAGAAGTAGCCATTGATTTTCTTCTGCAGAGGCAGTCTTTCATCGCAATATGATGTCATGATGTGACAAATTAAAAAACAAGTCGTTTTTCAGCTTGGTTTCAATAAAAGCTGTTTTTGAACTAACAAGAAAGTTTTGAGTTCTGAAACTTACATGGTGTTTTTATAGTAGATTGATATGTCAAAAGATCAAGGAAAATGTAATCTCTCAGCTTGTGACCCCATTAATTGAGAATGCTATTTAACTGTAAGGCAAAAACTTCCATTCCTACAACTGTTGTGGTTCCCATTTCCAAGGAAAACTAGAAAGTGGAACTGCAGCTGCTATACTTGTGTTACAATTTCTCTCTTTTGCTCTTAATTAGCTCTAACATGAAATCCTCCCGAGTATCTTAAAACCTAACAGCGTCTCTCTGTGAGTCCTCGGTGACTCTGCGAACCTTTCATGAAGAGCTGCTCATCAATCAGTGAGCTCAGTAATGAATAGAGATGAACACAGAGACACATAAAGCACTGATGATCACAGCTACATAATCCTGAAATTTACCTCATAAATAATGGAGAGTATTTGAGTCTCATCGCTCACATAAAGATGCATAACATATTATAATTAGAGAAGGATCAATTAGAGGCCATTTTTAATTTGTCAGTTGTAAAATATGTCTCTATATTTCACTCTGGTTGAGAATGAGGTTAATTTTTCTTTTTTGTAATAAATCAACATAGACCTGAAGATTCAGCCTCACTGATGGTGTTTGCTATGTCAACCATCCCTATTATTACTCAAAGTTGGTAATTTGAACAAATTTCTAACCCCATTGTTTAATTCCACAAATACGAATGATGCCTCAAATCATACGGCTTGTCGAAGAGAGGTGTGTTGTAACTTTTCTAAGCACCCAGGCTTTTGATTTACATCTGAAAGAACCAAAATAGAGACCAAGATATCATAGAGACTTAGGGCAGTTTCTTTTTTTTTTTTTTTTTACTTGGGCCAGCAAGCAACCCCCAAAGCAAAAATAAAAAATCCCCTAGTTTACTGTTACAAATTTACTTCTTACTAAATATGGAGTGGTTTAGGCCCATATATATATATATATATATATATATGTGTGTGTGTGTGTGTGTGTGTGTGTGTGTGTGTGTGTGTGTGTGTGTGTGTGTGCCTAAACCACTCCATATTTAGTAAGGAGTAAATTTGTATTCCATTATAAAAAGGCTAGCTAGATCACTAAACCCTTAAGAAACGCATGTGGGATATCTCTCACAAAATCTTTGTAACTAAAACATGTATCACCATCTGAGGATATTTTGTTCACATTTTGGTGCTAAAATGACAGTAAACAACATGCATCATATTTGTCATTGTCAGAATGCGATGAGTTACGAGCGATCGAGTGTTGTGACTGATAAGGTCAGAAATGAAAATGTGTTGAAGCTTGCATCACAATTTGAACTGTGTAACAGATTGACAGCAAACAAAAAGCGATTACTGTCTAACAGGAATGGAAAAAAGCAGGATCAAAGCAACATTAAACTGACTGGATGACGTGAAATCTTCAGAAGAGTTTAGGGACGCCACTGCACAGATGGTTCCTACATGACAGCCTGTCATACACGCAAACATCACACAGCCTTTCAAATCACTCAGAGAGAAGGAACGGCATGGTGATAGTGCACACAACACTTAAAATGTCATCCTTTACTCACTCTCATGTTTTTCTGTTGACTTTCTGTTGTGAAAAAGGAGATATTTTGTAGCTTGTGAAGCCATTCTTTTCCAAGCTAAAAAAGTGGACTCAGTGATTCATGAAAAACAAATGACGTTTTTTATACATTTCACTCTTTTACGAAACTATTGTACGGTTTCGGAAGTCTTGAAATATTGTGCATTTGTTTTGTCCTTTTCCGAGTCTGACAGCCACTAGTCATGATATGGAAAAGAACAGCTTTTGCATTCATATATATATATATATTTAACACCATGTCAGCAGCAATGACTATGTTCAAGGCAAAAACAATTGAATTGCATCATTCATTCCTGCATTATATGAACAAACATGAAAACATCAATGACATTACACACCCAAAGTCTTCCAGGTTTGATATATTTTTATTCAGACTTCCAGAATCAATAGTATTAAAGGTCAATCTCGATATGATGAAAACAGTATTTAACAGTTTAGTAACTTGCATAATTATTTGTCGGATTACATGTAATCAGGTGCTACACAGCACTCTTTAGTTTACCATAAATGGTTCTTTTCACAAGGAGGTCTACGCTGTATACTACACACTATTTCTTAATAATAGTATGTGAAACATTAGGTACACAACTTCAAATGTTTGAAAAAGTACTCTTAGAATGCTCTTTTGTCACATGACCTCACTATGGCCACATTCACACAGCATAATGCAGTTGTCAGTCCTCTATTTGAGTGCTTAATACAGTTAAGCTCACATACAGTACAAGTCTTTACGAGAGCGACAACTGCATGTTAAACCAAACTCAAAATAATTTTCGACAATGTGAACAGAACCATTTTGGACAACTTGTGTTAATGTGTCTTAATGTTTGGCAGTCTGATCAAATGATGAGTCATAATCACAGCTCATGATATGATTAATTCATCATAATGGAAACGGATGGTCAAGTGGACTCAACTTTTTGATGAACGCTACCCACTCATACAGAAAAAAAATGATTTCAGTATATACTGTGCACTGTAGACATACTATATACTGCAGAAATAGTAAGAGTAGAAGTATGGCACTTTGGTATTCTGAACAGAGCCATTTTCTGTGTTTATGGCCTCCGTCACTATTGTTATTTCATATCGATCCACTGCTGCCACTGCCATAATGACAGCTTTCTAAACAGGGACAGAAATCTTGAGCGTTTTACTAAAAAGTCTTTGCATTGATTTCCCAAATGTCATTTTGCTCGTAATGACAGTTCATTCGTTTTGAAGTGCCTTAACCATTGGAAAAGGGCAATCAGACTTTTAATTCTGCAACAGGAGGGTCTACTAATATTATGCCCATTAACCTTTACCCTTTTTATGTAACTGGTTTTGAGCCATTTTGTCTGGTTTTTAACTGGGGTTTGACACAAAGTGTATCAAGCAGGACATGTGTGAAATAGAAATAAGAGAGCATTGTTATGTTGCTAGTTTTGTCCTTCCCAAATCTCTCTGTGGTATTCTCTTTCATGTTTCTATTCAACATTAGAATTAATAATTTACTGAAAAGAGAGAGAATCTCACAAAAATGTGTCGAGTGCAGTGGTGGATCTGGGAAATGATTATTGGGTTGACAAAGAAGTGGCATAAGGACTATGAGGGGTGGCAACTTCAAAGCAAGCACCCATGCATAGTTTTTATGGATTTATGGCCTGACATACACAGTCATGTCCATAAATAAACAAACACTGTTGCTACTGTATTGTTTAAAAATAAGTAAACAACATAATATCTATATCCAGGGCACCAATTCTCTACTAAACATGCCAACAAATTCTAAATTTCTCTGAGTTTGCATGAGTGTGTTTGTCTATTATTTCTGCTTTGAAAGGACAAGTTATTTCATTAATTTATTCATGTACTTGGATGATATAAAAAATAGCATGTTTTATAAGAAACAAAAACAATTTTGTCGAAAGATCACAAGATTTTGTAGAACGTCAGTCGTTTCACATAGTGGGAACAAAGTTATAAAATATCTATTAGATAAGATATAAATCACAGATTACCAAACCATGTTTGAGTTTCAATTATTAACATTGGACATCTCACATCTGTGATTTCATGTAGGTTACCCATTCAAACAAGACTAGAGGTACACTCTTTTCCACAATGTGGAGATCCATGTATCTGGAGAGTTTTGACTTCTCTACTGTATATCTATGAAAGTGCAGTGGACAATCGGCACTCCATGAGGAAATCAGAGTTACGGTACTCGACAAAGGTCAGAATAAACCAGGAGAAGCGTTGTGGGAAATAACAACAATCACTGACATCCTATCTGGACAGAATTGGATTTCCCAAAGGACCTCTGAGTACGAATGCTGTAAGTAGCTACTGTAGATTCAGCCAAGACGAAACCTGTAATTTGCTCTGTAGTTTTTTCTATGTTGTGTGAGGAAAACATTTGATTTGCTCTAGCTTAAAACCAGCATATTCCCACTCCTGAGAAACCATGTCTAATTCCGTTGGGCTAAAAAAATCAAGCTACAATATTCTCATTTTCTAAAGGCCTGTTCACACCAGGAACAATAGCCTAACTATAAAGATAACGATAAAGATATAGTTGTAAAACTCATTCTCAACATTAAAGAATAGCAGAATCCACACCACAGCTATAACGATAAAGGCACAGAGAAACGATATCGTTGGAATCACTTTAACTTTCCAGCTGATGAACGATAAAAATGTTGACAGCCAATCATAATCAATCCTGCTTTCACAAGCTAGAGAATTTAAAGAGGTAGACGAGAATGTGCTGAGAATAAAAAGACGATATCGTCCACTAGGTGTGAACGGGCCTTAAACGTGATGTGTAGATGTTAGTTTATATATATATACAGTGGGTACGGAAAGTATTCAGACCCCCTTACATTTTTCACTCTTTGTTATATTGCAGCCATTTGCTAAAATCATTTAAGTTAATTTTTTTTCCTCATTAATGTACACACAGCACCCCATATTGACAGAAAAACACAGAATCGTTATGTTTACTCATACTGCAACAGGACTTTTGTCATGCCATACCATTTATGCATTTAGAAGATGCTTTTATCCAAAGTAATTTACATTACATTCAAGGAACACATTTCATTTTATCAGTGCTTGCTTTCTCTGGGAATCAAACCCACGACCTTAGTATGACCGAATAATTCCTGAAAAGCTTTTGACTCATATGTGGAATACATTGTTTACTTCTACAACATGAAAAACATGAGGCATTCTGGGATAACTGATGGTGAGGATGCAGCTTTGCCATCAGCAGCATCCTCTAAGAAACCTGCTGAGAACAGAAACTCATGCAGCTCTGAGACACATAAGAGCTGCTCTCCTCATCAAAGCTTTTCTTCATAAAAAATACCAGTTAATGTATTTTTCTGGAATTTAAGCTTTCTGAATAGTACTTTGAGGATCAATAGTACTGTTAACAACTTATATTGCTCAATCCATGATAATCAAGACAGTTTGCTGGCCTGCTTATTTTGAAACACAAAATGTGTAGATTTTTCAGATGATAATCACTTAACCTAACTGAAGGACAATTATGTTCCCAGGTTTGCAATTTGCTTAATTTTTGTTGCTATATTCCATCGCTATTTCTAAAATGCTACATGACGTTTGCCGCATGAATGTTTCATTAGGTCCAATTATGCAGCTACCCAAGGGAGAGGTATTCATATTACATGAAAGATGCCTTAGCTTTGTGAAAGGAAAAAAAATGAAGGAAAAAGTCTTGAATAATTACTTGAGCATTTGTTAGAAAATAGATTAGGTTTTGCCTTTTTTAAAACACGCATGGTTTTGTCAGTTTTCATAACTATTGAATCGTGAGAGATTTGGGAGGCAGTGGCCGCCTGCCTCTTTCTTTTCCTCCTTCTTTGCCCCCTTGCTGTTTTCATTGCCATCTTTATGTGTCTGTCTGTGACGCCAGTAGCAGGTTGTTTATTTCAGCACTCTGTAGGTGACATAGGGCTCTTGGATCTCCGCAGGGGTAAAATGGATGGATACATAAATAAATGAGAGTGTGAGGAGCTCAAGGCAGAGAAGATCTGTAGCCCCGAGCTCTGACTTCAAGTAGTCAATGATTCCATGTGAAACCTCATGTCTTCCAATAAACCTTTATCTTCCATACTGCAGTCACCTCAGCCTGCCAGACCATGCTGGAGCTGCCTATCGTGCGCCGAGGTTAATGCTGCTGGGAAATTTCTTGTTAAGTCTTGCCAGTAATTCACAAGAGCAGTATCCATTAAACCAGCATTCGTAAATAGCTTTGTGAAGATATTGTTGACATGTGCTTCTAATAATGTGTTTGACTTTTGCATATTAAAAATACAGTACATGTTGGCTTGTGACTTTAAATAGGTTCCACAGGGGCTGCCAATCTTCTTTGTCATTTGAATCCATATTATATGAAATATTAATTTGAGGTTCCTCACACAAAGCTGCCAAGCGACTTCAGAAGACCTGATTTTTGCCTTTTCTTTTGTCCTTTTGGAGATTGACATGATCTGTTGGTTTTATGGATGCAAGCTTATAAAGTGACAAGTTAATGCATTCATCAAATAAGGTTGATTATCTTTATTTAGAATGAATGTCCAAATTTAAATTATTTCTGGCTGAAGTGTTCAATTAAATAATGGAAAAAGGTTATTGATTGAAATAGATTTATTATATTATTATAATGCCAATTTGTAACATCATATACACTCACAGTGGTTGATGCATAAAATGATTGATTGATTGATTGATTGATTGATTGATTTATGCATTAGCAAAAGTGTATCTTATAATTGTATCTGGTGACAGTTTCTTAAATCACCATTTTATTGTATTTGTTTTTCACAAATGTTCATATTTCATGTTGATGCCGATAGCCTCGTGGGCAGTGCCATTGCGCTTCAGGCGTCCCGAGTTCGAGTCCCGACTCATGGACCTTTCCCGATCCCATCCCCCTCTCTCTCTCCCACTTCGCTTCCTTCCCTCTCTACATTGTCCTATCAAATTAAAGGCAAAAATGCCAAAAATAAAATCTATCCAACGCTATCTCACGACCAATTCATACATATTTTACGAGGTGGCTAATTCGTACAAATTCGTACGACCTCACTCACTTTGTCAAAAATACCTACGATTTAGCAAAAATCGTATGAATTTGTACGAGTCAGGTCAGGCCACCTCGTAAAATATGAACGAATTGCCGTGAGATCGGGCTGAATCTGAATCCCATGTGACAAATACATTAAAAATGACAAATATTCAATCTGTCACTCAATAAATGTGTTATACTGTGCATTATCAGGCAGAATATATACAATTTATAAATGTTTTTCACATCAATTACCTATATACACATTTAAGCATTAAATTACATTTAATTTAATTACAATTTTATTTAAATTAAATTCGTATTTCAGGCAAATATGCTGGAAAAAGAACATCTAGAACTTACTCAGATCCATTATGTATTAGCACCTGAATTATTTAGTATTCTAATTAAGTCCAATAAAAAATAATTTAATAGACCAGCCCAGCATGCTTCCGTCTAATTGTCCTTCTAACCTTCACAAGAACCGGAGTAAACAGCCAATTCATTTCAGAGTTTAATTAAACCTGTTAGGACAAATCCCTAGTACTACAGACCATGATATTCAATACTTTACTGCCATTTCCCAGCATCCTCATCTTCCTTGGATAACAAACTGTGAAGATGAGCAAAGGTCAACTGAATATGATTGTGTCATTGAGTGAGACCTCATCAGAATGACTGACTTTAATGATTTGGCTCATGAAATAATGAGGGGTTCATGAAAAAAACACAAGCAGACATCCACAAAAATCAAATCAATTTCTTATTTCATTTTGCTTTATGTGATTTCATAATCAGTTCATTATTTAGTGTAAGCAGACACTTTTCACTTTTCACTCCTTATGTCCTTTCTGTTGACTTGTGGGGCGTTTTATTGACAAGCTTCATCAAATTCATCCTCTTGCATTTTTACATTATTATTTAAATGAAATTCAGATAAGTTATTTTCACACAATTGTATTATGTTTTAGTGTTTGTGAGGACCTGGAAAGTAACAGTAAAACATTGGCATATAAAAACATTGTGAGAGAGAGAGAGAGAGAGAGAGACGAGAGAGAGTTAAAGCAATTTATACTTTAACTCTATACTTTCTGCTCCTATGAAATCAATATGTTACATAAGATTTTACAGAGCCCATGGCCCAATACAAAGGACAAGTCGTTTGGAGAATGGATGGATGGATTTACACAGAAAAAAAAAAGATGTGTGTTTAACAGCTATCATAAATTTCACTCTATTCCTCTCTGCCTTGCATTCAGCAGAATAATCACACTGATATATAGGCTTCATCCCAAGGTGGAGGAATTAATTCCACACTCATCCGTACAAGTTAAACAAGCCATAAGAGCTGCGTTCATTTCCGCTCAAATCAAACGTGTGCTCTCTTGCTTCTCCTGGAGGCAAGGAGCAATTATATTGAGCTCCGTGCAGCCGCTGAACACTTGAGGAAGTCCAGCTAACACAATCTGACTGCAGCCGCCGCACGACTCCACTGGGATGAATATGACTTGATGATTTGCAGGACTTGGATGTCATGTGTGACCAAATTTAGAGTTCTGTGGTCTCTAAAGACACCCCGAAAGGCCACGGACTATCACAATAAGTCTCATTCTCGGGGATTCAATCTTCTTTATAATCAATCTGCAGGGCTATAAATGACAGAAGAGCTGACAGGAAACAGCATATCAGACTGATGAATAAGTTATTAGATTTGTATCCGAATACATTCCAGCTGTATTTAGAGTATAGAGCGTAGTGTATAGTCATACTGAGTGACACGAAGGGAGATTAACGTCACTATTGAGGAACTGTAACTTTGGGCGACTGACTGTGACTGCATTAAACTTCTCTACCTTGCTGAGAACAAAAGCACTTAAGTGCCTTAGCTGTAAATATCCAATGTCACTTTGTTAAATAGTGGGACATTATTATTGGACTATTTAAGGTGATTAGTTCAGCTAATGCTTTTGATTAAAAGGAGAGTTGGATGGATGGGCAGATGGAGGGATGGGAAGGAGTTTAGGTGAACGGATAGACATATGGATGGACGAAGAGACAGACAGAGGGATGGATTGATTTTAGTCTTATTACAATCTATATTTTTACAGAGGGCTTTATTCATATATCTATCTTTTTTTTCTACTTGGTGAAAATTATTTTTATTCAGGTGGTTGACAGCACTTTCTGATTTGAGGTGTGATGAAAAGGGATCCAAAATCAGTTCTGTAAAAACCTTTAATGTGTCATCTTTATTGAGTATCCATTGAGTGTTGCCTTAAAGGGGTCATAGGATGCCCATTTTCCACAAGTTGATATGATTCTTTAGGGTCTTAATGAAAAGTCTGTAACATAGTTTGGTTAAAATTTCTCAATGGTAGTGTAAAAAACACATTTTTTACCCTGTCAAAAACAACTCTTTTCAGATCAAGCCGTTTTTGTAGCATTTTCCTTTAAATGTTCATGAGCTCTGCTGACCCCGCCCCTCCACTGGTGGATTTTTATCATTTTAGGGTGGTTGTGTACACACACTGCCAACACACATTTCAGTTCAAACAACTTGTAAAAGTGCATGTAGCATTATATGACCCCTTTAAAGTGAAAGTTCACTCAAAAATGACATATTTCTGTCATAATTTATTCATTCTAATGTTGTTCAAAACCTATAAGACTCTTGACACATTGACCATCAACTGCTTGACAAGTGAGAACAAATCTCATTAATTATTGTACATCAAGCAGCACATCTGAACTTCCTTTTACCATATTTGATGTTCTTTATGTATGTGTTGGTTCATTCGGTAACACTTTAGTTTAGGGAGCAATTCTCACTATTAACTTGTTGCTTATTAGCATGCATATTAGTAGCATATTGGCTGTCCATTAGTACTTATAAAGCACATATTCTGCATGACCACATTCTACATCTCTAATCCTACCCAATACCTAAACTTAACAACTACCTACTAACTATTAATAAGCAGCAAATTATTTAGTTTATTTAGGCAAAGTCGTAGTTAATATTTAGTTAATAGTGAGAACTGGACCTTAAAACTGGACCTCTGTTTATAATATAAAACATGACTGTGTCTCTTCAGAAGACTTGAATTAAACCACTTGATTCCTATGGATATCTTTTAAAATATCTTTCTAGATTCAAGTTTTGGTGGGATGGACTTTCAGTAAAGGGACAGAAACCTCTTATGGCGCTTTTCCACTGCATGGTACGGCACGGTACGGCTCGGTACGGTTCACTTTTTGGGGGTTTTCCACTGGGTACAGTACCTGGTACCTGGTACTTTTTTTTTAGTACCACCTCGGTTGGGTTCCAAGTGAACCGTACCGTTACCAAAACGTGACGTGTAAACTCCGTTCTGAGCCGAACCGTGCCGTTCTGTACTGAGCCGTACCGAGCAGAGTCGTACCACGCAGTGGAAAAGCGCCATTACTGTAGGTTTAATTAAAAATAGCTTAATGTGTCTTCAAATATCTTCAAAGTTATGGTTTGGAATAACATGAAGGTGAATAAACGACGACAATGTTCATGTTTGCGTGAACTAACCCTTTTAAAAAATCCTCCAACTTCATGATCCTTTTCAACACTTACTATTTTTACTTTTACCGTCTTTCTCTCTCAGTCCCTCAGTTTTTTCTCTTCGCCTCTTTTACTTTCTCGTATTCTCCCTCAGAGAGTGTGATAGCACATATCTGTGAGTGTTTCCACCTTTAATTGCTGGAGCATCTGAAGTGAAATTGGTTCGTTCACCTCTCTCAGAGGAGCATGACTGGGCTACTTACGGCTGAGTAAATTGTGCATAGGAGGAGTGTAATTGCCTGTTAGACTTGGAGTATTCTTAAGTTTCCTCACCACAAAGTGGCACACCATCTGCTTATCGTTATGCAGAAATACCTTTATGGATGAACGATTGCTTCCAATTAAACTGAGGCATTGCACAAGAGGATTTCAGCTACCGGCACAATCATGTGGTGTGGGCTTTATTTTAGCTCCCTTAACTCCCTTAGCAAAAACATTGTCTAATATTTCATATATTCGGGAAAAATAATCAACAAGACTTCATAGAACACGATAGAAGGGTTCTAAAAGTAAGAATCCCATTTTTTTCATGTAAAAATAAATTTATAGCGATAATGTGTAAACCTTTCATGACAGACCAACCATGTTGTTAGCTGATAATATATGTTTCTGCAGAAGCCACACATCTGTGTGATTTCATTAAATGGCATTAAAAAGTCAGTGTGACTTCAATAGTTTCATTTTAAAAAATACATCTATAAAAATAGCTGAACTGTGTCAGACTCTGTTCCATGTTTTGTGTGTGTCCTGCTCCCCATGTGCCTTCCCATGCCCTTATCTGGTTAGTTTCCTGTTCCTTTCCTGATTAGTTTAGTTTAATTTGTCCCAGGTGTTCCCCATGATGGTTCATGGATCCCAGGTGTGTCTCGTCATCCCCTCCTCCTCGTGTGTGTATAAAAAGTGTTCCCAGTCCCAAGTTCTCTGTCCGCTGTGAACGTCTTCGTGTAAACGTCTTCCTGAGTTCGTCTCCCTTGGTTCCTGTAAATAAAGTCTTGGTAACGTATTCTCCAGCGTCTCCTCGTCCCTCGTGTGTGTGCAACGTGACAGAACAGCGGACCGAACAGTAAGCGGAACCCCCCCTCCCCATTGGATGTTATAAGGCGTGAGGACACGCCTTCCGGAGGGGGGCGTTATGTCAGACTCTGTTCCATGTTTTGTGTGTGTCCTGCTCCCCATGTGCCTTCCCATGCCCTTATTTGGTTAGTTTCCTGTTCCTGTCCTGATTAGTTTAGTTTAATTTGTCCCAGGTGTTCCCCAAGATGGTTCATGGATCCCAGGTGTGTCTCGTCATCCCCTCCTCCTCGTGTGTGTATAAAAAGTGTTCCCAGTCCCAAGTTCTCTGTCCGCTGTGAACGTCTTCGTGTAAACGTCTTCCTGAGTTCGTCTCCCTTGGTTCCTGTAAATAAAGTCTTGGTAACGTATTCTCCAGCGTCTCCTCGTCCCTCGTGTGTGTGCAACGTGACAAACTGACAGTTAAAAGCTACACTACCTATAATCCTGAAGATCAAGCAAATTAAGAAATCGAGTAGGCCTCACTATATTAATGTACTTGTGAATTTAAATATTCTGCAATACACTGCAAATTGATTGTGTTTTATGCTATAAGTCAGCATATTTATACAATTATCATTCTCAATGCTTATGAACTGCTGAAAAGGTAGGAAGGTTCATGCAACATACATGCTGAGATTATTTACATTTAAAATCTTAATTAATTACATAAATAACGTCAATATACATTTTCTATAAATGACAAAAGTGGTGTTTATTTACATATAAATTAAGCTCGACCTTCTGGCCTAAAAGGGACAGTATTTAAAACTTAAAAACATATACACAATAGTATTATACATTAAAATGTACAAGATGTATTTGGATCACATGTCCATTAAATCAAGGTTTCTTTCAGCTTGGTCCCCTAAACCCGCTGCAGGCCATGAAAAGACTGTTGCTAGGAGATATAAAGCATGGATATATATTATGGCAGGAGATATGAAGCATATGGATAAATAGTGGAGATATATATATATATATATATATAAATAAATAAATAAATAAAGGTCTACACACCCGTTAGAATTTATGGTAAAAATGTATCTAAGTAAAAACATGTGAGATCTTTTTCCACTTTTAATGCAGTATTGCAATGAATAAAATTCAAAGAAATATAAATTTTTAAGTGGAAAACAAACAAGCAGAAATAAATGTGTACACCCTTTTATAATGGGACTGTTACTCTGTTTGGAATTAATCAATTACATTAGACTCTTACTAAAAAGGAATTGTAATCTTCCGCTCATCATTTAAGTGATTAACCCTGAATAAAAATCAGCTTCTGTAGGACTTTCTTAGCATGTTCTTGGTCGCATTGTAATGCTGAAGCAATTGGAAAGAGCAAAGAGCTTGCAAAAGGATGTGGGATCTCATTGTGAGGAGGTACCAATCAGGAGAAAGGCATAGAAGTATTTCCAAAACATTAGATGTGCCATGAAGGCCATCATCAACAAGTGGAGGACAAGGAGGAGACAATGAGACACTACAAAGCACAGGACACCTGTCAAATGCTGATGTAAAAGCAAGATGGAAACTTATCAAGGAGGCTGCCAAGAAAATTACAGCAAGAGTAAAGAAGCTGCAGGAACGTCTGGTGTGTACTAGACACTGTGTATGTGATAACAATACCTGTTATTCTTCATATCTTAGCCTACCTAAATTTTGCCAATTTTTATGGTCCAATGAAACCAAATTGGGCTTTGGGGCCAAACCTTTAAAAAGTACATGTAACACTAAAACACCACCACTGCTCATCACTTAAACAACATCATATCCACAGTCACGCATGGTGGTGCAGGCATCATGCTATAGCTCTGCAGCTGAGACTGGGACTGGGGTAGTAGTCAAGACAGAAGGAATCATGAAAAATGCCAAATACCAGACTATTCTGGCACAAGACCTGCAGGCCTCCATTAAAAATCTGAGAATGAAAAGAAATGTCATCTTTCAGCACAATAACCTCAAACACAAATGCAGATCAACAAAGCAGTGACTTCAGAAGAAGAAGAATGCTTTGTAATGGCCCAAGGAAGAGTCCAGACCTAAATCCAATTGAAAGACTTGTGGAATAACTTGCACAGGCTGTACACAGAAGATCTTACAGTAATACAGTATGATCAATCCGGAGCTCTTTTGCAATGGGGGTAATGACAGATCAAGATAAGTTGATAAACTCCTATTCAAAAACACTGGCTGCTGTATTAAAAGCAAAAGGTGCTTCAACCAAGTATTAGTTGAGGGTTGTGTACACTTGTGCATTCAGAATATTTTAAGTCATGAATTTAATTGGTTTTAATATAAAATAAAATAAAAGTGGCAAAAGATCTGACATAATTTTACTTGGATTCATTTACATCTCAAAAAGCTGCAGTTTTAACAGGGTTGTGTAGACTTTTTATACCCACTGATTCTTTGTTAAAAACAAAACTTTACCTAGATTTCAAATCAGTATAGTGTCAGACTCTGTTCCATGTTTTGTCTGTGTCTTGCTCCCCAGGTGTTCCTTTCCCATGTTTAATTTGTCCCAGGTGTTCCCCATGATGTTTCATTGCTCCCAGGTGTGTCTCGTCATCCCCTCCTCCTGTGTGTGTATAAAAAGTGTTCCCAGTCCGAAGTTCTCTGTCCGCTGTGAACGTCTTCATGTGAACGTCTTCCTGTGTTCTTCTCCCTTGGTTCCTTGGTGGTAATAAAGTCCTGTAAACGTATTCTCCAGCGTCTCCTCGTTCCTCGTGTGTGTGCAACGTGACATATACTCTTGTAACCCTGCATTATTTCTACCTTATCACAGTTCGGAATTCATATAATTCTGAATGTACTGTAGTAAATTATGGTTGTATCACCCAATTGCAGTGTGTATGTGTGTGAGCATATGTATAGTACAGTAGCTTGGGTTGAATATTTAATGCATGAGTTACTTTACTTTCAGTTGTTGAAGTCATTACTTTATGAATTATTCTGCAGTAGCATTTAAAATATTATGCAGGGCATGACCCTGTTACCAACTATGAGAGTATGTATTGTTCATGAAAATGAATAATGAAAATAGGATGACTGAATGAATCCAAAGCATGCATGACTTTGGGCTTGCTGTGTTATATAAGGAAAGTAGCAAAGGAGGACAAACTGTACAAATGATACAAACTTTATGAAGACAGGCAGCTCTGAGGAAGGCCTTCTTAGCTTAATTATATGGTTTTTGTTTCAGTTTTAAAAAAAGTTGCATTTTTTTCTTTATTGAATTAAAATAAAAAGGGAGAGTGAGAAACAAAGTCAAAATCAGCATTTTCCCCAGTGCTTAAACATTTCAGAAAAAAATACATATACAGTGAAAGAATATTTTAATTTCAATAAAACCAACATTTTGGTAGGATTTGATATTTATGCAAGTCATTAATATGTAATGATGATGATATTATTGTGAGATTGTGACAGCAACTAAAATAACAAAATAAAACTATAAACACTGCATTTACAAATGGTCTATTTTATGTAGAACGGCATCTATTCTTACTTTCAATAATGCTTATAATAAGAACAGAATAACATGACTAGTCTGCAGTTTTTCAGCACCTTTTTTTTTTTGTTTGTTTTTTTGAGGACGGGTGTAAAAAGAGGATTTTTGCAGCTCAGGGATGATGACTTCCTTTCAGCTGGATTATCACTCAAATTTCTATCTAGAAAAGCCTCAGAGCTCAACAAAGAGGCCATCAATAACATGTCTCTCCATGCCTGCAGTGCTATAAACAATTGCACCAGCACCTTAACAGTCTTAGCGGACACCTGCAGGAGACAATCATTCCTCACTTCTATTTTGTCTCAGGTAAAAGAGAATTTAAGATAAGAAAAGATAGAACTTTTCAGACATATTCCAAAATACCAAGTCAGCAAATGTCCTTTATCCTCAATTTAGGGTACGATTACACAACAACAATTATACTAAAAACAGAAAAAACTTTTCCTTTGCGTTTTTGAAAGGTTTCGCATACTGACAACAAAATTGCCAAAACAATCCCTGTTCACACTAAGGCCTTTCGCACCGCTTTTTGTTCCAGAACTAAATGTACAGTACTAAAGTACTGGGACGATTTTGCACAAACTATTTCCCAGTACCATTTAAAGGGTTGCATTCGCACCGAGAGTGTGTACTAAGAAGTGATGTAAGCCGGTCGACAGTGTCATCATTCGTGTGCGGCGTTCAACAACGAAAACAAAGAAGAACAACATTAGCAACAGGAGGATGGAGGACGCTGTGATCGGAGCTGTGTTTTTGTTGTGTCTCGCGGGTTTCACAATAATGGACATGGAAAGTCGACGTATACGTAAAGCGATTGAAAGAACGGAAAGGAGGACTAAGAATCTCCAACGACAACTGGCAGTGCTACATTTGCTACAAGTGCCTGCACTTCAGCATCCGCCCATCTATCGCTGTTCTCCATACTTGCGAAATAAGTTGACACAATGTTTACAGTATGTTTACACGGCGTTTTAAATCATGGCGGGTGAGGGCGTTTTCATACGCGTTTGGCCAATCAATGTCTACTTACGTCACGATTAGTACCAGTTGTGCTGGTTAGACCCTGCTCCGGAGTAGGAGCTAATTTGGTTCTCGAAAAAGGCAGTCTACTAAAATCGCACCCAGTTCCGGCGGTGCGAAAACGGCAAAAAGTGGGTAGTTCCACAATTAGTTCTGGTACTATGAAAAGGTTCCCGCGGTGCGAAAGGCCCTACTGATCCGTGAGAGCAACTAAAAACGCTGTATTATGCATGCCAGGCCAGTAGGTGGCGATGTCAATTTGTAAAGAAACACTACATGCCTGCACACACCTATAGACTGAACACAAAGTACAAACACGCATCATGTCACCATTTTCACAAATTTGCATTTTTGCAAAGCAGTTGTTTAAAGTATTTGAGTATATGTAATTTACTCAATATATTAGCAACTTTTACTCTACCACATTTTTGAAGAAGTATATGTATTATTTACTCCAATACATTTGTGATGAGTAATGCAATTACTCATTACATGTTGTATGGCACCTAATGTTTTCTGCAGCAGTTTATTTTAGCTACAGAAGAAGTGACATTGCCATCTGTAGGGCACTGAAGTTACTAGACCTTCTTTAAATGTAGGGGAGAGTGGAGCACAAAGTAACACTTTTTGACGTTCTCAGTTTGTGTAAATCCACATGGGTTCAGAATATAATTTTTTTTATCCACAGTAATTTTACACTCGTCTAGTACAAATATGTCACTTTGTTTCTTAACTACAGTATATACGTTTTTCTTTATTTACCCTAAAAAAATGGAAGTGAAACGTGACAACATGCCCCGTAGGTGGGGTACATTGTAACATCTGAGGGGCACGTTGTAACATGACCATATGACAGCTTAAAATGTTATCTGATCGCATCTGATCGAAAATATACAAGACAAACTAAAATATTTTGTTAAAATATTTTTTTTTTTTTCAAATCAAATAATGCCGTTTTTTAAGAATTAAAAATAATCTGATTTTGGAGTTTGACAAAGAACACATTGCAACCATGCTTGGGACGGCCCATATAAACGAGCAAAAATGCTTTACATGTCTTGAAATAATAATTTCTAAACATTAAACATTGACTGTCAGTCTTTATTCACCTGTTTCTCGTTGTTTCTCATTAAAATTCATTAAAGTAAATAGTGTAAATTACATCACTAATGCCATAGAATAGCACATTGTAACGCAGTGTTACAACGTGCCCCATCTGCGCAACTGGAATTTAAAACTAGTTGGTCTTCTGCTAGTTATCGAAGCATTAAAAAACGATCTGAACTTATAAATAACAGATTGGAGATTAAAATAATAGCAGATTTGTCTCATTTTATGCTATATAATGTTGATATGGTAACTAATAAATACTGTACATTTTGTTATGCTAGCATGTGTGGAAATATTCAAACCATGTGTGTTACAACTAACCCCACGTTACTTTCTGCCCCGCGCTCTCCTATATTTATTTATTTATTTTTTAAATACATTTTTTTATTTATATTTATCTTCTCGCCCCATTTCTACCAGTGATGGTTGATTCTACTTCCTGGGTCTACTAGCTGCACAGATATCAACAGTGCAACTTGGTTGTAGGTTACCAGGTTGAGGTCACAAATGGGTTGAAATTTATATGATGAGTCAATTGTGTGAGTAGGATGTGTTTCATACGAAATCTGGCAACTGGACAACCTTGGAATAATATGTGACCCATGCTGGAAAAATGATGAGGGTGTGAAATATGGGAGACTCCTGGGAAAAACGTGAGTGTTGACATGTATGGTGTACAATGCATGATTTTCAAAGTCGTCGGATCGCTGCGTTGCACACTGCACACTGCACGATTTTAGCAACGATTTTTAGTTGCCGACAGTTTTGTGGAAATCACTGACAAATGCCTGAAATTGGAGGCTAATCGGTGCTTGTTCGCGCGAGTGACAATTGTGTAATTTGTATTATCAAAAACGCAATCTAAGAGAAATACCATCACTTTGCTGATGCCTTGAGAAATTTGGCATGCTAAATATCTGGACCTGTTGGCAGCTCACAGTCCTGCAGTGCGAAATGTGATTTGACTGAAAATCGGCAATGACCTTAAGCCAATGAGAGAGCAAGGGGCATCCTGCATCCTTTCCAATGCAGGGCAAGGGAAAGTTCAGAGGGTGGAGTCATAGATCTGCAACAAAACATCAGCATGCATGGTTTCTGCAAGCAACCATCTCTCCTTATATTCTTCTTTGTCGAACTTTAAGCTCTCACTGCAAAATAGTGCACAGACAACTTGGATTGCAAGTTTTTTTAGGGCTGCCGTTTTTGAACGGAATCCATTCTCACGTAATCTTACGTTATTTCCTGTATCAATTCTCATGTGTGTGTTTGATTGTGAAATGTAGTTTGTTGATAAGGCAAGTTGCTGTTGATTCTTCCTATTGAGAAGTTGTGTAATGCGATCCACTGTCACCAATCCATCATGTAGTGTGCACTAGAGGTCTTCTCGGGTCCTAAAATCTGTACCCGACCCGAATCACTTCTTGCCCGAACCCAATGTGCATAAATTATTTTTTCAAAAAGAAAAACCCGACCCGAGACAGACCCGAGTCCGACCCGACTGCATTTATTTTCGAACCCGACTGGACCCTGTAAGGAATTTAACTCATTTAAAATTTATAAGGGAATTAATCATTAATTTTATTTCTAGCTCAGGTTTTGAGGGGAATCGAATCTGAAAATTCGAGGTCAACCTGATTAAAACTGATTTCAAATTTGATAGTTCACACTTTATCACCTACTCGACCAG
>NW_015537957.1:222214-239339 GCF_001515605.1 Sinocyclocheilus anshuiensis
GTCGCGGAGTTTCAACTGAAGTGTTTGAGTTTTGGAGTCTCACTCATGCGATGTTACGGCATGGGAGCGCTTATAGCGCTGTCACCAAAGTGAAAGCCAGAGGTCTTGAGAGAGAGAGAGAGAGTGAGCGAGCCCGAGAGAGCTTTGTGTCCCTTTGGTCCTAAAATCTGTACCCGACCCGAATCACTTCTTGCCCGAACCCAATGTGCATAAATTATTTTTTCAAAAAGAAAAACCCGACCCGAGACAGACCCGAGTCCGACCCGACTGCATTTATTTTCGAACCCGACTGGACCCTGTAAGGAATTTAACTCATTTAAAATTTATAAGGGAATTAATCATTAATTTTATTTCTAGCTCAGGTTTTGAGGGGAATCGAATCTGAAAATTCGAGGTCAACCTGATTAAAACTGATTTCAAATTTGATAGTTCACACTTTATCACCTACTCGACCAGCGAGACGTTAATGTCAGTGTATATTAACAATTTGACTATGTATTTTCCCAGGCCACGGGTTAATACGTTATTTTCTCCGATACTTTAAATGATTTTAAATGATGTCTTTTAAACTTGGTCCATGCAATGTCTGCGTTTCTTTTGTTGTAAGGGAAATTTGTAAGGGTTTCAGAAAGGGGGAGGACGCAGATGTTCAATGGGTCATGTGATGGTCATGCATAGATCCCGTGTTTGCAGGCCCGAGGGCATCAGTTAATTTACTCATCCTTTTCCTGCTGGATATAATAGTTCTATTCATTGGCGATCACAAGACATCACGAGGTATCTATAGGTTATAGTCCTGATACAAAAGATCTCTGGGTTATCTCCTGATTGGATTGGTTTTTCATCACTCCTCTGAGTAGATGACGGCAAGACTGGCAGGAAGTCGACCCAGAATATTGGAGTCATGTGCTGGGGGGATTAGTTTAGACCTCATGATGGCTGATAGGGGGGGAGATCTTTAGATCCTCTGTAATATTTCTGTTTCATGATTCACGTGGTAAATCCACAGCTTATGTACGTGCGTTCCTCACTTAACACGAACGTGCAAGTACACATTCAGGATAGTTTAAAAGAATCCGGGTCTTATTGGGTAAAAAAAGCACATTTATTTTAAATTACCCGAGACCCAAGACCCGAGGCCGCTAATACCAAACCCAACCCGTGTCCGAGGCACTCGTAGAAATTTTGGACCCGAACCCACTCGGGTCTCAGGTCGGACCTCGGGTTTTCGGATCCAAGTGGACCCGTGAAGACCTCTAGTGTGCACACAACAGCAACTACATGGAACCCCAGACTGTCGTGCAGTGTGAGAAGAGCAGCGATCCGACGACTTTGCAAATCAAGCAGTGTGAACTTGGCATTAAGGGGAGTTACTCTGTAAGACCATAGGTAATTTGCAAGAAAACTTGAGCACTCTGGCATGATAGACAGAAAGCTGAAGCGATGTCAAGTGTCGACATTTGCGTGTCAGCTGGTGCATAAACAGATGAGCATCTTGAGGCATGTATGATGTTCTGCTTTGAACAGCACTAATTGTTCTCGTTTGGAGTGCTTAACGAGGACGTCAGCTCCAGCTGCCTCGTCAACACTCAATAATTAGACAGGAGCAGACTGGGACACTTTCCCAGACAAAGATGAAGACTAGTAATTAGAATAAACTGTGTTCTTAATTATAATTTGCTTTGAAAGTTCTTTGAGTTTTATATTTTTACTGCTTTCTGTGCTTGGAAATCCAATCTAGTGCCATAAACCATGGAAAGTCTCTGGATAGCGATCTCAACACACCCATATGTCTTAGTCTCTACAGGCAGACCACTATGTCTAATGGGACTATAAATACAATGAAAGCTATCCAATACCATACGGCAAAATAATTAATACTGCTAATACTTCTGGAGATTAAAAAAGACACTTGATATTCAGTAACACAGCCTTATTAAATTGATTGCACTTACACTATTGAATGAGAATAAAACTTGAAGCAGTGTATTTTAGTATCACTGAAATAGTATGATAGTTTGTGTTCATATTTTTGTTGTTGTTGTTGTTATTTTTTATTTTCTGCTTTCATGTTAATATTAGTAGAATTTGTTTAGGAATTTGTTGTGTGTGTTTGTGGTCATTTTGATTAGTTTTTGGTTTAAAATGTATGTATTTATTTTGTATTATTTATTTATTATCTAGTTATTTATTTAGTTAATCTTAAATGAAAATGACAAATGTTGCCACAGAAACTAACTGAAATAAAACAAGTTTCTATATACAGTTAACATTTTAGTTTCATTTAACTATAGTAATCCTGACTTTATCTGGATGATAGGACTATTGTCTTCTGTAGAACTGTTTTTTTTTTTTTAATTTGATGTATTTCCTGAAATGAGCTGAACTAAATCAACATTGAACTGACATAAACTGAAAAATTAATGTGAAGCTGCTTTGAAACTGTATTTTATAAAGCGCTATATAATTAAAATGATATCTTAAAATATATAGTAAATAGCATAATAATAATAAATAATAAGCAAAATAATAGCAAATGTTGTAATCTATCGGGAAAAAATATATTTTAAGATGGGTACATTGTATGTTGTCTTCAACGGGAAGTACACTGAGATCAAATTAGCTACAAACTACACAAGGCTTATACAGTATAAGTGTTTGTTTTCTCTTTTTTCCCCCTACTATATTTTATAGTATACTTATGCCAATGTGATTTTCACTTTGTTTTTCTTTTTAATTAATTATAACAAATCTGTTTTGATATGTAATTATGGGAATTCATGTAAAAAACAACAACAATGTAAGCATTTTAGCATAAGGCTGCAACAAAAATGAAGGGGTCTGAATACTTTCTGAATGCACTGTGCTGTATATGTGCACTAATGTGCTCTGCTCACAGTGCTTGGCTGAGCAAAACCGAGGTGATTGATTAGAAGAGAACGCTCACTTCAGAAGAAAAGCGTCAGGCTGTTAAATGTATTAATTATCTTAATTGAGTTATTTTGTGGCATGATGTTTCATTGCTAATGGCCTCCTCTGATATCACATTATCCCAGTGAACAAAAAATCTTTCACATTAGAAAACAGTGAACATTTGCGAGCAGTATAAATGCAGATAGGCTTCACAACATTGCCCTGATGTCAATAAACAGATGCATGCTGGCAAGTGCTATTTAAAATGACCAATGTGTTGATTGTTTCTATTTTGCAGAAACAGCTTTTGCTGCTGTTGGATTTATGTACTATTTAGTAATCTAGTGTGTGAACCAAGGTTAGGTAAAATGCAAAAAATGTCTCCCTTTCAATTCATGAGTGTGCATCTGAATTAAATTGGCCTCATGCCACACATTACGCTGATTCTAATTTGAATTTTAATAGCAGGAAGAGGAATTTATAGTAATATAATTCAAATAAATTCAACACAGTGGCACAGTAGAATAATTTCAACACACGACAACCAGTATGACTTTCTTGTGTGGAAGAAAAAAAAAGATATTTTGAAGATGAAAGATGAAGATAAAAGTCAGTGGAGTCCAAATCGATACTTGACCACATTCACTTGGCATGACAAACAAACAATGAGACTATATCATGGCAAACTTATACGTGAGGGAACACAGCAGATGAAGTTTAAGATGAAGAAGAAGAAGCATCCTCAAAATACACAAAACACTAGTGATGCATGCTTTCAACATTCTGAAGCTTCAAAACATATATGAATCTTTTGCTTTGAATCTGAGCTTGTTTCAAACTTGCCAATTCAGGCGACTTCAGCAAACAGGGCTTTGTTTTCGAACTTTGGTTTCTAAAGATTTCAAAATGCAGAGGGTTAAAATTGTAATGCTTATTTTATGAAAATGTGCAATTGGTTTGTAGGAAGTGTAATTATATATCTTTAGTTTTTGTTGCATTTACAACATTTTGACCAGTTGGTGCCGCCAACCTGTGGTGCTTCAAACGTTTCAAAATGTGAAATATTTTTCCAAAGTGATTGTTAAATTACTTAAGAGTTTCAAAAGGCTTTGTTTCTCCCATCACTAAAAAAGGCGGTTTTCCAAACTATTTATGTGCCCTTGAATGGCACTTTGGGAAAAGGACTCCATTTGTATGCAATCCAAATGAAAATGAACAACTGAATCCCTTCATGAAGTGCACTTCCACAAGTATGTTAGTGAAGGGTACACGTGATGCTCACAAACTGCTTCATTATAATATGCAAGTGCCCTGCTCCCTCCAAAGTCCCCAATTCAAGTGCCTCTGCCTTTTGGAGTCAGCAGGGCATAAGGATACTCTCATCCGATTGGAAATTGCCCACAGAAAGCAGGAAAACAGAATTGAGCTCTAATATTGCCATGTAAAGACTGGGCCTGACCTGTGTTTGTCTGTGTGTGGTTCAGATATACTCTACATTATGGGAACAAAATGTCCCCACAAAGATGTCAAAATCCAAAATCCTTGTCCATTTTTTGGTCCCCATGAGGAAACAATCTTAAAAATTATACAGAATTATGTTTTTCTAAAAATGCAGAACATTTCCTGTGAGGGGTAGGTTTAGGTAGGTTAGGTTTAGAAAATGCAGTTTGTACAGTATAAAAACTAGTATGTCTATGGAATGTCCCCATAAAACATGGAAACCCAACGTGTGTGCGTGTTTTCTGCAGAAGAAATAAAGTCCTTAAATGGTGTAAATGATGTCAGAATGATCCTTTAAGAAAAGTATTGTATTGTGAAGCAAAGATGTGCACCTAGTAAAAGGATGAGCTCTTAACATCACCACACAACATATAACTAAGAGTGACAACAAAACAGCATAAATAAAGCTAAACAAAACAAAAAGCCTGTAACACTAAACGCATAATTTATTCATGCTGCAATGCATGCTGGGAGCCTGCAAATCAGAAACACTGCTCAATGCGAATCTGTTTATTCAGTCACTCCTTGGAGACAACATTTGATGGCATATTGTCTGTCTAATATGCATTTTTAAGTAATTCACACTCAGTATATCATGCTCTCAAAAAAAAAACTGTCATCACTTTTTTAGTGCAACATTTCTGGAAATGATCCATTTGTTGTGTGTATGACAACATGTTTCAAGTTTGTACTGAAAATTACATATAGAGCAGATATATGAATTTCTCTGAATGCCATTCCATTTTAATTCTGCTTCTTTCTAATTCAAATTACAAGCATACTGTCTACCTCAGCTGAAATTCAATAATTGAATTGGGATTTCAAAGGCATTCGCAACTCACCTCTGAATGGTGCACAACCCTGGGCTGAACAGCTTTACGTAGGTGTGCAGGGTTGAAGGCAGAACGTGCACTGAGGGATGAGCACTGTATAATATCTTCAGCAATAAGATGTTTCTTTTTTTTTCTTCTAAAAGAATAAGGCGGCCCCTGGGGCTTCTTTACTGCAGCTCGAGTAAACCAAAAACAGACAATAACATTCCCCAGTGTGGTACAGTAGAAAAAAAAAACAGGCTAAACAAACTTTGAAAGCGCAAGCGTTTCTTATCGCATGCTGACATTGTGGGGGAGGTATGCTATACATCAGATGGATATTGCTGCTGACAATGCTCCTTCGGTCATACATATGGATCAGTGTGAGTTCTAAGGTGTATCGGATAATGCTCTCTGTCCATGTAAGAATAGGACTCAACCTCAACTATAACAAATGTTAGATATTTCATAGAGGTTTCTTATATTCCTCATCTTTACCTATATTTACATTTTCTGGATCTACCATATATCAGTTTCACTCCATAGTCAGCAGAAAATCACCTACGACTAGAAAGCCAGATGGCTTGAAGTATCAAGTATCATTCATATTTAAACGTCTACTTAATAGCCTACTTAAGCCCAAAGTACACTACATCAGTTTTGATGTAAACTCTTAGCATATACAGCCAAAGTTTTATCTTTGTCCAGTGTCTTTGCTATTTCTCTCTAGAAGGCTGAAAAAAAGGTAAGCGTGCTCATTTAAACTAGCGTTAGTTGCGAATAAACTAGCGTTAGTTGTGAATAAACTAGCGTTAACACCCTCACACTAGCACTCATTAATGCTAGCATATATTGTTGTTGCTGTATACAGCTTGTTGTTGTTTCTTCTTATCCGTTTCTTTTCCGACTGTAAAACAACGGTCCAGGCCAGTGCTGCCACCTTGTGGATGAACTAATTATCACATGTGTGAAAAATGTGTGTACAGACTACATATGGTTAGATAAAAAACATGCTACTATGCTAATTTTGACATTTTATTTAAAGTTAAATTTAAAAATTGAATCATGTTTTGGATTTTAGAAAAGCTGTACTATTCTGAAGATGAAATTTACATCATGCACGTTGTACATAGGGCCTATACCATAACATACGCAAACTGAAGCATACTTTGGACTCTAGAGGGAGTATTAAACCTAAACACATTTTAATCCTACTCATTATGCACTAAATCCTACCCGGTCTCATGGCAAAAACGTACCTGGGGGCACATTTTCGCAAGACGCGAAATACGTACCAATAAGTACATATCACTGCAGTGAGAATAAAGTCAGAATTTTTAAATATAAAATCAAATGTACCTTTTTTAAATTTTTTTATTCCATGGCTCCATAGACTGCCGCTTTAACCGTCATTTTCTGCCTCCAGATAGGCTCCGCCCACAAAAAACGTCATCCCTGTTTCGGATCTGTAAGACTATCCCACGCTCTAACGTCAATTTCGTTGAATAACAGTGCTTATCGCTGGGTGACAAGCTCTTGTAATATGCCATCAATATAATTTATAATCTTTTTAAACCTAACTATTTTGTACCGTATCCGTGAAATTCTCTAGCTGTAAAGGCTATCTCTCCCGGGTTTTCTGCAACCATGATGCGCGCGCATCCTGAATGTTTACAAACCGGTAATTGGTCTATAAGTAGCCTACATATCACTGCAGTTTCCAAAGAAATTAACACTAGAGGCAGTAAAACTCCGACACCTTTTAAATTATTTTCACACAGAGTATGATTTACAGAGTTTCGATTAATAAAGCGTAATTTTCGCACAATTACTTGAAGAGTATTATGTTGTGACTTCAAAACAATTTTAATATGCTGGGAGATTTGAAAACTGATGCTTTTGATTGTTAGCACCGCACATATCCAGCTTCATACCAATGGGTTTTCATCTATGGACATATCCAGCTTCATATCAATGGGTTTTCATAGACGGTAGGTTTGTTTGGTAGCTCTCTGGTTTCAATCCCATGTAACTGCAGTTTGACAAAACAGTTCAAATCTGCATAAAAGGAAGTCAAAACGGCACGGTTGCATCAAAAAATGTGTTTTTATAGCTGTTTTGCATTTGTTAACACTATCGGGTAGGTTTAGGGTTGGGTTTGGTGTAGGGCATATTTCCAACACGACAGAGCATTAACTTTTAGCGACAGTCCCCGGATATTTGAATTCTGAATCACCGCAATACGTACCTGAAGAAAAGTAATAAAAACACAGCAATACGTACCTATATCAACGTAATAAAAACGTGCCAGGGTTGACGTATTGAACCCGTGTTTTAGCGCCACTCAGTGGACATTTCTCTTTTAAACTGCGGCGAAACGTGCAGTAAGGTACGTAAAAATGGTGTTGCAGAAATGTATCCAGAGGTACGTATTTTTATGAAACTGGGTTGTCTAAATCACATCGTTCAACTACAGAGCAACATGCTAAAAACTTTTTAGTGTTTTTTTTTTTTTTAACAATGCACTAACAAACCATCTACAAAACACTATTGTTGTACTGATTGTTTTGTGGTAAACACCCATTTTGTTTTCTTCAGAAAATGTGAAATCTAGTCAAATTTAACTTTATTGGTGAATTATAGTATTACATTTTTTATAACATTGTCTTTTAATTGGTGTAAACACTGCATTTTCTGAAATATTCAGTGCAGATTAGTCAATATAGGTGTGGGCCGTTTTAATGAGTTATTGATACTGCATCGTGATGCCCACTATAAGTCATTGAAGCCACAAGCTCCTTCTGTCAATAGCTTTCACACACAGCAATATTTTCATTTCCTCTGTGTGTTACTCTCTATGCAGCAGCAGTTCATGGTGGAAAGGGAGTTTCAGGGCTGTTGCATAATAATTGGATTTTGAACTGGTTCCTCCTTAGAGTTGAAATGTGGGCTTTCTGTCAAGTTGGCTTTAGTGCCCTGGCTTTAATTTCTTACTTTTCATTGCTTATAGACCTGTGGCATCTTATCCGATCTTCCCATCCCAGAGAGACCTTCAAAACATTAAAAAGAAGACCAAATATAATTGTATTCAAAATATATAAGGAGCTCACGATATTTCCCTTCAGACCATCTCACCGGGGAAAATTCCAGTCTGATCTGGTGGACACAAATAAAAACTAGATTCTGAAGAAAATATGAGCTGGGCTTGCCTGTGTAGCAAAGCTAGGGTGTTTGTCTGGGTGTAGGTGGTTGTCTTGCAACATTGTTACATTTGCTGAGGTGTTCGGGCGGTTGCTTACTGGCCAACCCCAAGTCTCAATGATATTGTTGTGTCTATATATGGCTCATGTCCTTCCTTAACTTAAGAATAAGCAATAGTCTTGCTCTAGCAAGCACGACTAAGCTATATATACTAAAGATAACAGTGTCAGTTCCCATAAGATTCCATGATTTTCCTCTGTATTCAAATCCACTTATTCGGCTAAAAATGCAGCTGTGTGTGACGGCCATAAAGATGTCAGAGGCAAAGAAAGACAATTATAGCAACAATATAGTCATATTAAAGGCTGAAACAGATGAGCTTTGCCCCTGATAATGTGCTTTGGTCTCTGTAGAACCTTGGAGATCATGAAAAACATTCAGTTACACTCAATCGATGTATTATGGCTATTCAACGGGAAGAGCACAGTGGTAAGTACTGTTGAGGAGAAGGTCAGACTAGATCAATTGTGAATTAAGAACATATTTGATATATCTGATTTAAATTGTAACTAGACATAAAAAGTTTTCACAAGAAGCCAGTACCTCTAGTTTGCACCAAATGTAAAAGTCTTGGACTGCCTTCAAATCCTTATAGGACATTCTTACTGATGAGTTTGTAAGTTGTAATTGTGATGTGCTGAATGTTTAATGGGCCATTCATGAGACATGAGCAGATCCATTTTCTATGTCAGTCATTTGTACTGTGATGGTCCTATATTCTGTACTCACTAATAAACTTTCCTTTGTATATTTGTTTGTATAAAAGCGTTATCACACTTACAATTGTGCTGATTTATGCTGAATGCAAGGCTGTGATTCAGTTTCGACTTGTGAGGCATGAAATCTCTTAAGTTGGAAGATGTGCTGCAGGGATAAAGCATTTTTGCAGGCCAAAACCTAGAAGCGATTTAGATTTTAGCACTTCCTGTTCCTTAAATCAATGGCTTTTTTTAAATAGTTTTTTTTTTTATGCCTAAAATAAGGTCTGTGATGTAAACAAGCTCAAGATATTTTTTTACATTTCTATGACAAAATATATCAGTAAACCCCCTTGTGATTATATTTTAAAGCTTTTACTTTTCTTAAAAAGACGCTTGCTAACAAATGGCTAAAGGGCACTACACCAAACAGGTAACCTCATCTACTTACTATAGTCCACTTTCAGAGCCTCATTTAGCCGAGTTTCCATTACAGATTTGCACAAAACTTTTGCGATATTTTATAAATGTTGATTAAAAAAAACTATCGCGAATTGACACTGTTTACATTAACCAATGTTATGCTACTTAAAAGTAATTTTTTCCTCTAAAAATACAATTTTCCTTGAATTGCCTGAAAAACCACCGCATGCAAGCGTAACATTTTTTTGCGATGTATGGGAGTTTTTGCGAAATTGACGTGTTTCCATTAGGCATATTTTAATTTCGCACATTTCGAAGAGTAATGGAAATGCGGCTGTAGTGTTTATAATCACACTCTTGCAAACTATTCAAACTAAAACATTTAAGGATTTTTTTTTTTTTTTAAGTCATGAAGCCGTGTAGTTTGCTTATAGCTTACCTTTCAATTTATACATTTGTGTTGTAAATATTACCAAGTTGAACAAACTGTTTAAGATTTTGTTGGTCATAGAGTGTATTTTCTGCGATAATTCCAAAAGCCAATGGAAAAATTGGCCCTGCAGCCATGATAATGTAGAACAAACGGTTTCAACTCGTTTGACTCATCCAATCAAATTTTTGAGCCTGAACTGTCAACAATATTTAAAATCTGAGATTCAGTATGTTTACTGTCATAGATCTGATATTTACAAAAACATCTGTGTTTGCACAGAACAAGGATTTCGGATGAATTTCTCTGTGCTCACAACATCTTTTCTTGTTTTATCACTGACAGCGCGGGTCTAGAAATCGTTTTCCATTTCCGACGCCTGCTGTTCCTATGACTTATCCCCTTGCTGAATATTCATATGCTTTTTCAGCTGTGACGAAGCAAACTGAGGGAAAGATAAATGAGCACAAAATCAGAATGCAGAGTCATTCAGAAGAGACAGACATTGCACACCTACAAGGGTGTTGATATTGATTGTATGTAACTGTGTAAGATTGCGTTTGTTTTCTTTCAAAAAGCACAGTGGTGATATTGTAGTACAGTTATGTTAAAAGAATGATTTACCAAATACAATTTTACTATTTTGTGTTGTACTGAGAGTTTACCATGTTTACAAAGTAAGATACCACATAACCATCACTTGTCAAAACTTATGCTACTGTAATCCTAAATGGGTTAAACAAGAATAAATAGCAACAGTTTATATTGATGGTCCCCATTAGACATTCTGTTTGCAAATATGTCAACTAGCAGTCATTAGAGTATTAGTTGACTGTCTGATTAATATCTGCTAACACTTTATTTAGACGTTCAACCGACAGACATTCTACTGACTATAAGTAGCTTTGCAATTTCAACTTATTCTACTAACCCTAACCCTAATCTTAACCTAACAGCCTACTAATACGCCAATGATAGTTAGTTGAGGTGTAGTTGAAAATTAATGAGAGTTGCTTGGCATGTAGTTGCTAAATTACTTATAGACAACTGAATACATTTCTGTAATGACAACTCTCGGAGGGATTGGCATGGTAATGTACATGACAATGTTAATGTATTGGGTATTGGAGGAATAGATCTGCTACGCTGCTGCTGCTGCGGCAGAGCAAGTACCGAGACTTGCTACTGCCAATACATCCACAACATGCTGCTGTGAGCATGTAAGAAATATTGCTGCTGCAAATATAACACATGAAATAATTCCCATATAGCATACATGAATCACCTCGTAGCAGATCTATACAGGTGGAGCTGGGGAAGGTGGAGGGTTTCTGAAGCAAGCTGCAACTGCTACGGCAAGCACTAGTCATATATTTGAATGTTGAGCAGCGAGCTCATTGGCTACCGATACAGGAGAGAACCAATCAGCTGTGCCATGTGATAATGATGTCATTAGGTCAGATTGAGTTAGACCTATCGGACTGCGCCATCTAGAGTTTCATGCCAGAACTATGTATTCATCCATCTGTCTGTGTGTCCATCCATTCTGAATCAGCATACTCATACGACACCTGTAAAGTGTTTGATGTTGCATATGGCAACCCTCGGTATGCAGATGAGAAACATTTTCAGACTTACAGATGTTCAGAAGTTGAACAGATCCTTCAGATGATTCTTCAGATGTTTCGCTGTTAAACTTTGCTCAATTAATTAACAATGCACAGATGTTTTATTGAATTTTGATTAGATATAATGTAAAATAAATTGGTTGATTTTTTTTTTAGGTCTAGCTAACACTGCACCGACAGATTTAGCCAAACTGCGACAGACACATTCACCAGATTTGATCTGATCAGTGTGTTACCCTGTCCGTGTCTGTTGCTGGTGGTCAGTGTTTGTTTTCACCAATTGAACATGTTGAATCAGCATTTGTCAGGTTGTGGAATGTCTAAGAAGTGCCATAATGTAATCAGTTGGTTGCTGGTGTTTGTGTGAATTGGCCTATAGATTATCCAGTAACTTGTTCTATAACAGTGCAAGGTTAAATAAGACATCTACAGTGAAGTCTACCTGCGGAAAGGACACTATCCCAGTTTTGAGTCTACTTCAACACCTTCATCCAAGTCCCTTGCAACCTGAACACGTCTTTACAAAACAATGTCCTACCCTGGAATGTCCCTGTCCCATGTGTCTGGCCACCTCTTCCTCCTATTCCCACATTTCGCTTCTATCAGTCACCTCCTCTTCTTCCCACCCACACTCATGTTCAGACATGGATTCACTGCTGCAGCTCCCACAATGCCAAACAGTCATCATCCTCCGCACATCCAAAATACTGGACCTAACTAATTAAATAACAACTTCTCTTACATCTTTTACTCTTAACCATAAACATATAAGGTGCTTATCAGGCCGATAGATAGATAGATAGATAGATAGATAGATAGATAGACAGACAGACAGACAGACAGACAGATAGATAGATAGATAGATAGATAGATAGACAGACTTGTGAAGTAGAGGATAGTACAGTGCAGTGTTGCAGGCAGTCTAGCTCAGTTTTAACAAAAAAAAGTCAACAGTACCATCTTCTGGCTAATTGTGATTGTTACTCAAATTTGAAATATAAAAACAATACTGTACACAGGTACATATTTATAAAATTTACTTATAAAAGTATATTAAAACTGTGAAACTGTAAAAACATTACATGCAGTTAGGTTAAAGGTGATGTGTTTACGATAACCTAGTTTAACACTGCAGTCTATCTATCTACTCTGACAAAATTGCATAGAAACCATTTTTACTCAAAAAATTGCTAGTAAGTTTCAGACATAATTACAAAGAAACATTAAATTAAACATTAAAAATCAAACAAGTTTATCTATCCATCTATCTATCTATCTGTCTATCTATCTATCTATCTATCTATCTATCTATCTATCCTGATAACCACATAAATTAGCACCAAGCAACTACTCAGAAAACCTTTTAGACGAGTCTTTGTCAAGCAGTCATCAAAGCTGGACTTTGAACATTAAACAACATTACATGACTTCCTTTTCTTGTTTATTTTGATATTTCCAGTACAGGCATTGTCAAATACTTGTAAAAATCAATTTATGCTAAATACAAATGTAACTAAAAAGTAACTATAAAGTGAAATGCTTTGTTTTTAACTAAACAAGTGGACTGGCCTGGACTGGACGGGAGTTTTGAGGCGGAGTTTGTGTGAGTGCCGTGGGTTATGTAACCTCAGCTGACACAACCGTGGCTTTCACTTCCCCAGCAGAATTGAACAGAATAACTAAAGCAACCCAGACTGGATTCTTAGTATTTCACATCAAGGTTTATCAAGACTTCCATTAAACTACATTCTCTGCGCCTTTAACTTCAAAGATAAGGGGTAAGAGTTAATTTCACAGCTGTCCTGAACGTTTACCTTATGATTGCATTGGATCAGTCTCTGTTTACAGGTTGCTTCACTTGTGTTTCATTCAAATTGCCTATGCCGGTGAACAACAATGAATATGAAGAATGAATAAAGACTACAGGCCTCTTTTGGGTCACTGGTTGTACAGTGTGATCATTATTTTAAGTTTGAAACTCTTTTAAACATTCACACAGAGGCCATTTATCTTAGATGGTGACCACATTAAAGAATAAAGTTTTTGCTGAAGATTGTACCTAACCAGCCTGAAGATATATTAATACGTAATGTATGATGATGTTTCAATATCTCAACCGTTATGCTGTTGGATCAATTCTGTTTCTCTGGTCATAATGCTGTTCATCAATTTTATGTATTTATTTTTGAAAGGCTTTTCATTTGAGGTGCAGCGATGGTGCAGAAATATCAGTCCCCTGTGAGGGTTTACAAGTACCCTTTTGAGCTCATTAATGGCGGTGAGTTTTTTTAAAAATTGTACGCACATGAGAGAGTATGTATGCCAGATCATATTCTTTAAAAGTCTGTCTATAGTTGGTTAATCCTTTTATATTTGTTTGTTTTTTCCAGTTTTGTCTTTTTAAATTATACCTGCCGCAAACAATTGAGAGTTAATGTATAGAATTACTTTCATTTAGTAATGTTCTCAAAGTTTGTCTAGTCAGCTGTCTCAAAGTGGCTTTGCTCTAGAGTTCACTAAACTTTTAGGTGGGTTGCCAGTTCAAATACAGGGTAAATCTTTAACCTCACAGAGCACACATCTCTATTGCTTTATTGCCTTATTAATAGCGTTTATGGTTTGAATCGAACCGGCGTTTTATGTGCTTAGCATTATAAAATGGATAGTTAACATCCTGATTTCTCACTGGTCAATTCTACAGTCCAGCCATACTAAAATATACATTAATAGTGGATTATTGTCTGCCAAGAGCATCAAAATTCATGAAACATTTAGAAGCCGAGCTGCTACTATACAGTTAAATTACATAGCACACTTCTAAAGCTCTAGGTTGCTTTACAAGAAAATTACATCATCCAATTTCATTATATGTGGGATACATTCAGTGTAAAATACGGATCCTGAAAACCACTTTAACATTCACTGTTACATTTTATCTTGATAACTTTTATATCTGGTTTAAGAGAACAATTATTTTTTTGTATGTGTTAGTAATATTTACCTATGTTAACATCACCATTATGTCAGCACTTCAATACACACTTAAATCCTTTCACAACTCTTGTGACCTGTTAATATTATCGCACCCTTTAGACAATCATTAACACTTACAATCACCTGAGAACCCATGTGAAAATACATTAGCATACAAAAGAGTATGTATTACAGGCATAATATACTTTACAAGAATAAACTTAAGTGTGAATTTAATGTAATGTTTTCAGACAATTTACTGACTGTTAATTGCATTAAATGAAAAGGCAATTAGTTAAATAAGTGTGCTTTATGATGCACTTACAGTAAGTATGACATAAGTAGATTTTTATATGCAAGTTCTGTCAAATGTGCTGACAATCTTTAATAGTAAACTAAAATATACTTTAATGTGATTTATTTAAAAAATGTATGCAACGTGTTTAAATACATTAGTAAATACATATCTGTAATGAAGTTGCAATTTAGTGTATTTTTAAAATATATTAACTTTAAATGTAATAATAAATAACACACTACAATTATAATCAAGTTTACAAGTGCTTTAGTGTGTTTGTCAACGCATCAAAATAAGTGTACTTTAACAAAAACTAATTTTAAAATGCACTTTAATTTAACAATATAAAAAAATGTATTTAAGTGTGTTAAGAAACAGTCATTACTGAACTCACATCAAAATAAGTGTACTTCTTTAAAGCATGACAAAAACAAATTTTAAAATGTACTTTAATTTAACAATATTAAAAATTGTACTTAAGTGTGTTAAGAAACAGTCATTACTGAACTCTCTTTAAAAACAGTTAGGTGGCATGTTATTTTATTAATATTACATTATTTGCACATACAGTTGTTTTAAAATATCTACTTTTAAGATTTGAAGTACACTAAAAGTGCATATTAAATACACTTTTCTAAAGGCAAAGAGCCATAATTGTAATTAACATTTAAACTGTACAGTCTGTCACTGCATTAGATAATAAAATATCAAAGCAAGTGTCAATGATAAGACAATAGGTATAACAGATTGTTTTATTATTTGTAGAGTGCTAAAAATAGCTATCTGGGTCATATAATAATCATGGTCTGAATGTCATTGCATTTTGTGTCTGGAGTGAATCTGTTGCAGTATTAATTCTGGCAGGCGTGAGCATCGTGAAATCTCAAGGCATGATTGATCAGCTGGGTAATTAGGTTACAGTTCACATGCATTGATCCACTCCACCCCCCACAATGACATAATTTCCCCTGGCGAAAGTACTAATCACTCGCTCTTTTCAACATTATCATTGTGTATTGGTTTTTTCAGATTTGCTGAGTGCACAGTTTGACGTCATAGTTTAGTCAGCATGGGCCACCGCTCACACTTCACAAGAATCATTCATTGTGCGCTCCTCTGCTGTCAATCAAACATCCTCTGGGGTTTATGTCACAAAGGCTTACAGTATTATTGTGCTTATGAAACAGCTGTGGAAGAGGTTTGGATTTTATAAAAGGCTTGTTGCACACAGTATAAAACCCACTTCAACAAGTAATCATGTTAGTATAGGAGAAACGTCAGGGATTGTTTTAGATTTTCATGATTGGAAGACCGGGTTTGAGTAAAATTCACAATTTAAGTATTGGCATTCAGTTTAATTAGAATTTGAATGGAATTGGTCACACGTCTCACGAAAAGTTGATTTTTATGATCACATGAAGAGGAATATACTGATTGTTTTTACTGCTAGTGAATGTATATTGTTCCTCCGATGTGGACATTTTAGGATATAACAATACATAAAATACAATATAAATTTAGTTCAGGTCATTAAATATAAATTATATTAAATTGTATTAAAAACTGAAAGCAGTTGTGTATATTTCTTTGAATTTTATTCTAATTCTAATTTCTTAAATTCAAATGACCATAATTTTGTAAATTGTGCAGAATTATTTAATTATAATTCAGTTCAGTTGCATTATAATTCTATTGAAATTCAGTAACTAAATATGAATATTAAAGGGATTTTTAGTTTACTTACTGCTGTAACCTTTTCTATTCCTGAAAGCAGACAGTAATATATAATGCTTCATCTCTTACTTGAACTGTGTTATTGTTAGTGTTGTCACGGTACCAAAATTTCAGTATTCGGTACCAATACCAGTGAAAATCCACGGTTCTCGGTACCAATTTCGGTACCAAAGCAAAACACAAAAACATGCTAATTGAACAACATTTTTATTAATAACGTTAAACAAAAATTAAATGTACAAAACCAATGCCATTCTTTATACTTATTTAAAATTGTTTCAGGTTTTTTCACAAGTAATAAAAGTATAAAAAATTAAACAAGTTTCACCCAAAAGTTTAGTCATAGTTCTGCTGCCACTGAAAAACATCTGTAAACTGTTGTCTGTTTTAGGGTTTGCTGGTGTGTTTCAGGATCTTCCTCAGTCTGCAGCTGTAAAAGGAAAATATAATATACT
>NW_015537957.1:239400-244258 GCF_001515605.1 Sinocyclocheilus anshuiensis
GGTAAAATTCGCATTCCAGGGGCTAAATATCACGTTAATGGGGTCGTTTTTCAACCCGCGGACATGAAAAACAACCCGCGGCAACAGTGTTAAGCAGCCCAATTCCGCGGGAAAACTGCGGACTTGGCCACACTGGAAGAGGATAGCTTTCGTTTAGCGCATCAAGAACCGGGTTAACCGGGTACTCGGTACCACCGGTACTTAAGAAAACTTGGTACCGTAACGTTTTCATTTTTTTAGTACCGACTTGGTACCGAAATACCGGGTCTTTTGACAACACTATGTACAGTCCCGAGTACAGTCGCTTTAATGGATGACGTCTATGGACATCATCACTTTATTGATTTAACACAAAGGTCGAGATATTGCTGGCATTTTAAAGAGGATACCATATTTTAAGCGTAAAGCACATATTTGTGTACCGTACACAGTGTTTCTGATGTATATGACCTACTACACTGATCAAAATGTGCAGTAAACAACACTGCATATAATATTGTATCCAGCTGTGCATTATGATCGACATGATCTTCTATTACAGCGTGACAACTGTTTGTGCCAAAATGCATTACAGATGAAAATTTTTGTCAGATCACGTGACAAAAATGTAGCATACTGCTATTCTATAATATATTCCGTTTCATAATGCATTCCATTTCAGTCCATTAAGGCACTCCATTTACTATTCTGAAGACATTCTATAGATCATTTACATTTTGCACGTGTTGTTTGACTTTTAGCAGGATCTTGTTGCTATTTAATCTACGTGACTCTCTCTCTCTCTGGGATAGCAGAGAACACATACTAAAACAAATATACTGGAAAGAGCTCGTTCACTGCTCAGCATATTTGCACTGATGGCTAATGCACTGACATAGATGCAATTTAAAGTGTGTAATGTGACACTAAACTAAACAGAGCACAACAGAATGGTTCTGGAGGTATGAATCCTTTCCATTTAACAATAATATGCAAACCTTGTATATGTAACAGGGCGAACGAGATGAGAGGCGTGCAGATCCATTTGCAAGGATTTATTTAAAGACATGGTCAACACAGGCAAGAGTCGGATAATTGCAGACAGGTATATAGAGGGCAAGACTGAAGAGTAATCCGAAACACATGCGATGGTCCAGGCGAGGGGTAAACAGTATCCCAACAGGGCGAGACGAGAAGGGTAATCCAAGACAGGCGATATACTTCAGGGCAGGCAGAGATCAGACAAAATGAGATACACAGGCTAGGATCAAGACACAAATGACTAAGGTAATAAACAGGATTAAACTAGACTTTGACTCAGAAAACTCGGAATGGCTCCGTAATGTAGCTATCACTTGGAGAGCAATAAATGCTAGACAATACTCGGTATTGAATGGTGGTGTGGGACTGATTTATATAGTGTGTGTTATTGGTAGCAGCTGTGTGTGATTGGTTTCAGGTGAGCTTGTGATTAGTGCAATGGAGCATGGGAAATGTAGTCCAGGGTGGCGTGTAACAGTGTGTGTGGTGTGAAAGACAATATAATGAAAGGGCGACCTCTGGTAACAATCGGACGGAAGGCCACGGACTGATTTTTCCGATTTAATCGATTAATTTAAATGTAATGTTTTGCCGCGATTTTATTTTTTTGAAATCGAGGAATCGCGATATTACCAAACGTCAGAACTGGACACTTTGACAATATGCAGGTGATAACAGTAAAGAGAAAAGAACGATCCAACCGCATGTCGGCGCATGTAATTAACCGCTCACGTGTGACGCGCTCATATCGCGAGGCGCCATTCACACAGAATGCGCTTTTGTGTTGATAAAGATGCGACACGTGCAGAGGAATAGGAAAAACATGCAAAGAAGATGGGAGTTGAACTTCTCTTAACTTGAGCGGCATGTTTTTAAAATGCTGTTTTAATGTATGAGACGCTGCAAGAGACGCGAGCGCAACAATCAATCGCGTCCATGTTTACATAGCAAAAACAATGGAAAAGCAGCGCAAACGAATAAAAAAAACCTGTAAAGAACTACTACTGTATGTCTGATATTTCATGTTTGCATCATGGTGACAGGCTGAAAGCTGCTGTTCATTGTTTTCACAGAACATTTATTATTAATAGTCTACTGGTGTTATACCGTCAGAAGTCAAAAAAGAGCTTTATTACCAAGTAATTTACACAGACAAGGAATTTGACTTGGTGACAGGAGATTCCAGTGCAGAAGAAAGTATGGAAATAGTGTAAACTAGTGCAGCAGACATAGGAATTACACAGTAGAGATGGTGTATAACACTAATATAAGAAAAACAGAAAATTTAATAATGCACTATATACAGAAGTAGAAATATAGAGAAATGTAACTGTTTAAATTAATGTACAGATATATTTACAAGTGTGCAGTTTACAAATGTAAATTTTTTGGATTATATGTATAAAGTCAGTCATTTTGAATTTGAATTACATTGACTGTTGAGAACTGAAGCATTTTCATTGTAGCCTATTTTTTTTTTACGTATAACATGTATAAGACAAGTTTGTAAAGGATGTAGTTGTAGTTTTTGCATCTTTTCTGCAAAGATATTTAACAAGTGATTTGTTTAATATTTACATCATGTTGACAACTTCATGTGTGGTGCACTTGGAATAGAATTTTCTTCAACTAGAGGGTTAATAAAGAAAAAGTTATTTCAATCATGTTGTAGTTACATTTTTAAGTTGACTATTTAAAAATCTTAAAAAATCGAGAATCGGCCAAATCGCCCAGCCCTATTTAACATAAGTCCTATGACTTCTCATAGCGAGAACCTTAAAAGGTGAGAGATTAGGGAGTAAATATTGACATGCATACATGTGGTTAATTTGTATAGTTGACTTAAGACTTCATGTGACATATTGTACTTGGTAATCCGGTCATATGAGCTGCTAAGTCAACTAAAACAATAACATATCACAAGACCTGTGTTCTGTTTTCAAGAGCATACATAAGCTATACGAAGGTAATTTGCACAAGGTGAAGTGGAAAAACCATATTTTTAAGAACACTGCACTGTGTGCAAAAATTGTCGCCATTTCTATCTTGCAAACAGTTCAGTGTTGTATCTTTTTATCATTAATTTCTCTGAAATTCTTTCACCTTTTTTTCCTTTCTCACACTTATATCTTTCTCATCTTTTTTCTTCCATAGGCCTATGAGAGAAGATTCCCAAACTGTCCGCTGATACCCATGTTTGTGAACAGTGTCATCATCAGTGAGTGTCATAGTGAGGATGGGACATCCCAAGTGATTGAGCGCAGATGTACCGTGGATGCTGAGGCCCCTCGGCTTCTAAAGAGGGTATTACGTTTTTTTACAAGCCCAAAATGCCATATTAATGCCAAATTCCATCATTGAGTGTACTTGAAAATTTTAAATTATTTAGACTTTAAATAATTGAATATAAGATCATTTTAAAACTATCTTTATTTTTGTTCCGAAGAAGAAATAAAATTCCTATGGGTTTGCGACAACATGAGATGGAGTAAATGATGACAGAATGATCGTTTTTGCATGAACTATCACATTAAGCCATTAAAACTTACCAATGTTAGGCACTTTGTGGTGATTTTGACACATAACTCTTTGTTCAGATTGCAGGAGTGGAGTACATGTATTTCATCCAGAAGAACTCTTTAAACCGAAGAGAGAGAACTCTGCACATAGAGGCCTATAATGAGTCCTTCTCCAGCAGAGTCAACGTCTATGAGCACTGCTGCTACACGGTCTGAAGCCACATCCTGCCGTTTCTCTCTCACTTATGGATACGTTTATGTGTTAGCTGGTTTACGAGGGATCCTGATGTTTATGCATTCCCTCTTCAGGTTCACCCGGAGAATGAAGACTGGACCTGTTTTGAGCAGTCTGCCAGCATGGACATCAAATCCTTTTTCGGGTTTGAGAGCACAGCAGAGAAGATTGCAATGAAGCAGTACGCCACCAGTATTAAAAAGGTGTGTGTGTGTACTGGTATATTACATTTACATTTACTCATTTAGCAGACGCTTTTATCCAAAGCGACTTACAAATGAGGACAATCAAATATATGGTATATATGGTTTATGAGGACACAGATGTGTATAATGACATGGGAACTACAACATAAACATGGTTTATGAGGACACTTCTTGTGTCCCCGTAAAACAAAAGGTTTCAAAAACATACAAAACGGTGTTTTATGAAATTCAAAAATTGCCAGTCGTTTTCTGTAAGGGGTAGGTTTAGGTGTAGGGTCGGTGTAGGGGGCGATATAAAATACAGTTTGTACAGTATAAAAACCATTACGCCTATGGAGAGTCCCCTTAACCACAAATGCAAGTGTGTGTGTGTGTGTGTGTTTGACAAATGAAGACAAGTTTTGTTAGTAAAAATGTTTCACAGTTTTCACAATAGCAGTGACAAAATACACAAAAATAAGCTTCATTTTCTTTGAGCACTAAATTATTAATTTCAACCAAAAAGTATATGGAACTCCTTTAAGGTGACTGAGAAACATGACAGATATTCATAAAAATTGAAGGAGGAAAAATAATTTTTCAGTGCCTTTACCACCAGAAAATTGAGTTCACTTGCAAAACTTGCATTTGCCAAAGAAACTTTACATTCACTTGCAAAACTTTTGTTTCACATCTCTCTTATTTTGAACTTGAAGTCTTTGTGTTCTCAAAAGTATTGCATTCTTTGAGAAACTGTGTATGTGGTAGAAGTTCATCACATCTTGTAGTATTTCCCTCACCAGTTCTGTGTTTGCTTGCAAAACGTTTCGCAAGAGAGTGCAAACGATTCTCTGATGAATGCAAAAGCAATGAAAAAAAGGCATTGCAAAATATATATA
>NW_015537957.1:244378-246492 GCF_001515605.1 Sinocyclocheilus anshuiensis
ATATATATATATATATATATATATATATATATATATACACCATAGTAATATTCCAGAAACAAATATTCCAAAAAATAAAATAAAATTGCAAAAGCATTGCAAAAAAATTGCAAACATTTATTTTCCGTCACTCTGTCCTCTTTGTACAAAAGATCTGGACCACTTGAACAGTTTTTTTCAAGAACAAGTAAACATTAACACTAAAACATCTGAAACATTCTATTTTATTATTATTTCACTGAATATATGTTTACTTTATCTACATCCAGACAGTCATAGCGACTGGCCTGCCAAGTTTCTTATTGATTTATTTTCAAGGCCCCCTTCCTGCTTCCTTTATGTCTATTATGAGGATCTGTTTTGTTGTTATACTGACTTGCGTGTAAGAGTATGTTTTCATGTGTCTGTGTACCTAAAGCCAATGTTTGCTTGTTTCATTTCTGTAAACTCTTGTATCACTCTCTATTTCTCTCTCTCACTCTCTCTCTCTCTCTCTCTTTCGCTCTCCATAGGGAAAAGAGATTATTGAATTTCACCTCAAACAACTGGAGGAAGAGGGCATTACCCACGTGCCCCACTGGGCACCTCCTCCTGCCCCCACCCCGTCTCATGCCGTGCCTGTCAGCTCAGCCAGAGCTATCCCAGCATGCAGCAGTAGAACTCACCCCGGCTCCACGGACGTCCTGCCAGGCTCTCCGGATGGTGAGATGAATCATAGTGCTCACTATGTGCTCATAAATATAATAATGTGGAGGAGGAATGAAAAGATATTGCACATCAACAAAATCTAGTGAGCTGACTTGCTGTCTACTGCCTTAAAGCAGTGTCCTAACTGAAAGAAACCTCTTAGGTTATTGTGACTTATTTGCAGTAATCCTCACACAAACCGCACAGGGTAATCCAATCACTATTGATTTCAAAATAGATTTGTGTTAGCATGTTGCTAATTCCAATTCCATTATACACCAATCATAAAAATATGCTCTATGTCTTTGAAAAGAGCCAATGATCTCTGACACGTTTCTCAACTGTTTGTTGGTTGTGTGTTGTTCACAGACAAGTTAGATGCAGACTACATCTGCCGTTATCTGGGAAAGCTGACCCCTTTCCAAGAGAGCTGTCTCATTCGCCTACGACAATGGCTGCAGGAAACACACAAAGGCAAGGTGAGTGCAACATCTAAAATGAAACGGAAAGAAATTAATATTTTTTTATTCAGCAAGGATGCATTCAATTGCATCAAATTGATCAAAAGTCACAAAATTCTATTTCAAATAAATAATGTTTTAAAACTCAAGGAGCACAACAGTTCCCCTTCAGGAACTCGAGCTGCATTGGAAACGCTTTGGGAACGCCCCCAGCGTGACCATGCTCTGAATCACATATGAAATCAGTCCAATAGATGGGCGAGACGTCATGGTCGATAAAAACTATAAAAGCACGTGCGTTGGAACCGGCGTCAGCTTTTTGTCATTCAGCAAGCACTCTGTGTGTGTGTCAGTCGCTATCTGTTTGTGAGTCTTATTTAGTGTTGTTTGTAGACTTATAAGCTCCATTATGCCAAGCTTCAGCAAAAAGAAGCATTTGGGCAAGAGCAGACAGCATTCAGGCTGTGTGTTCCTCCCTGCCCGTGCTATATTTCGGGTGGGGACACACACAGTTTGTGTGTTGTCTGCTTTGGAGCGAACCACGCAGACTCAGCTCTCGAGGGAGCTGCCCGCATGGCGAGCGTTTGTTACTGCCTTGCTTCGCTCTCGGAAGGCTCTCTTTGAGGAGGGAGCCTTCACCGGCGTTTCTCGCGCCACCGGCCCTGCTTCTTCCGAAGGCTTCTAGCGGAAGGCGGATCTGTGGACCGTCATTCCCACTGGATAGTCTTCAGCTAAAACTTCCTGACGCCTAAGGCCCAGGACTTCTGAGGGCCAGCCCCCTCGGAGGAAGAGTGGTGTACAGCGCATTACACGGTGCCCGTCTCTCCTCAGTGCCCTCAGGAGATCGGTCTGCCAACCCTGCCGGAGTTCCAGGGTGCAGCGGTCTCCGGCGAGCCCTTCTCTCAGTTACCGCCCGGAAACGTAGCGGTGCTAAGAGGCTCGCAACCTCCATGGAGGTCTCTAGAG
>NW_015537957.1:246591-247442 GCF_001515605.1 Sinocyclocheilus anshuiensis
TCGGGTGGGGACACACACAGTTTGTGTGTTGTCTGCTTGGGAGCGAAGCACACAGAGTCAGCTCTCGAGGGAGCTGACTGCCCGCATGGCGAGCGTTTGTTACTGCCTTGCTTCGCTCTCGGAAGGCTCTCTTTGAGGAGGGAGCCTTCACCGGCGTTTCTCACGGCGCCGGCCATGCTTTCGCCGAGGCGGAGCGGCGGCTGTGCTCGTGGGGTTCGCATATGGATCTGGTGGAGGGAATGTAGACGGGCGAGTCCCTATCTTCTTCCTCACCTACCAGATCCAGCGCCCGCTCTCGGGGTTCGGAAGCCCGTGCTGTGGTTCTTTCCCCCCGGTGAGAGGGCTCAACGCTCCACCTGTCTTCCTCCGAGGAGGTTGATATGGAGGGCGTCGATGAGCTCGCCAGTTGCACAAGCATCAGTTACGCAAGCATCAGTTACACACGCATATTATGCCTAATATTATAATGAGACGCTTACTGTGAAGAAAAAGAAGCGGAGCTCGCGCAGTCAGCTCTCGGGAAATAAGGGGCTGATTGTGCTTCTCCTCGCTGAACGCTCCGCTCCCGCAGGGCACACTCCGAGGAGTGTGTCCGTGCTTGCGAGCTCGCGGTACGGTCCCGCTATTGCTGAGGCACGGCGGCGATTCAGATCACGGGGATCGCACATGGATCTAGCGGATGGGTTGGAGACGGCTCGCCCTTTATCCGCCTGCACTCCCTAGATCCAGTGCTCTCTCTCTCGAGGCTCGGAAGCCCGCGCTGCGGTTTCTTCCCCCTCTGAGTGAGAGTTCTGCTGCTGTAGCTATTTTTCTCCAAGGAGATTGATATTGTTTGTGTGACCAAGCGGCTC
>NW_015537957.1:248249-249285 GCF_001515605.1 Sinocyclocheilus anshuiensis
TATTTTTCTCAGAGGAGATTGATATTGTTTGTGTGACCAAGCGGCTCACGCGCTGTCGAGGCAACGCGTGTATTACATCATTTTCAGTTTTGATGTGAATCTTACCACACCAGACCGTGTTTACTCGTTTGGTTGTTTGGCTGCATTTAAATCTGAGCAATTAAATAAAGTATTTATCTGACTATGAGAAGTTAGATATACAGGGGCTCTTGGGATAAAAATTTCCTGAGTAAGAGGGTTGAGGTGGTCAACAGGGGCTGCTGGGCGGGAGCAGCCCCAACCAACCGTGTTCCAGCTCCTCATATAGGGAGCGTCACTTCTCGTACTCCTTAGAATTTAGAGTTAGAGTGGCGCTCCCGGGCCGAAGGCTTCTAGCGTCTAGCGGAACTGCGGACTGTCATTCCCACTGGATAGTCTTCAGCTAAAACGTCCTGACGCCTAAGGCCCAAGGCCCATGAGGGCCGGCCCCCTCGGAGGAAGAGTGGTGTACAGCGCATTACACGGTGCCCGTCTCTCCTCAGTGCCCTCAGGAGATCGGTCTGCCAACCCTGCCGGAGTTCCAGGGTGCAGCGGTCTCCGGCGAGCCCTTCTCTCAGTTACCGCCCGGAAACGTAGCGGTGCTAAGAGGCTCGCAACCTCCATGGAGGTCTCTAGAGCAGCTAGTAGGGCCGTCCCCTGCCGGTTCGCCGCTTCAGGGCAACCAGCTAGCCGCTCTGATTACACCAGAGGTCAGTCTCGAGAGACTGATTCCCTTAGTAGACTAATGTGTCTCGGTGGGTCCTGCACACTGTAAAGTGAGGCTATAGAATCCAGTTATCCTCTGCCTCATTTTAAATGGGGTCATCCCCACTATGGTGGGTCCCGAGCAGGCTCTGGTCATGGAACAGAAGTAGTTACTCTTGTGAGGAAGGAGGCCATCGAGGTGGTTCCTCCTCATGTAGCAGAGTCCGGGTTCTACAGTCGGTGCTTCACCATTTCGGGGAAGGATGGAGGGTGGTGTCCTATTTTAGATCTGTGTCATTTGAATCGCTCAGTC
>NW_015537957.1:252542-253428 GCF_001515605.1 Sinocyclocheilus anshuiensis
CCACTTCAGTGCACCGAGCTAGCCGCTCTTAGTGCACCAGAGGCCAGTCTCGTGAGACTGGTTCCCTTAGTAGGTCACCTGGCGGTGTGGGAGCCCCTGCCAAGTGTGTCTCATTGGGTCCTGCCCCGAGCAGGCTCTGGTTCTATCAGTCTAGTCTTCCTAGGAGATGACGCGGGTTTGAGGACCGTCGTTTTCAATAGGAGACTTCAGCTTAGAGAGTCCTGATGCCATGGTTCAGGACTTCTGAGGGCCGGCCCCCTCTGGGGAAGAGTGGTGTACACCTCATTATACGGTGCCCGTCTCTCCTCCGTGCTCTCAGGAGATCGATCTGCCAATCCTGCCACCTACGGTGCTTCAGGGTGCAGCGGTCTTCGGCGAGCGTTTCTCTCAGTCACCGCCCGGAAACGTAGCGGTACTAAGAGGCTCGCTACCTCTTGGGAGGTTTCTAGGGCAGCTAGTTCGGACGTTCCCTGCCGGTCCGCCGCTTCAGGGCACCAAACTAGCTGCTCTAAGTGCACCAGAGGCCAGTCTCAAGAGACTGGTTCCCTTAGTAGGTCACCTGGCGGAGTGGGAGCCCCTGCCAAGCATGTCTCATTGGGTCCTGCCCTGAGCAGGCTCTGGTTCTTCAGTCTAGTCTTCCTAGAAGATGACGCGGGTCTGAGGACCATCGTTTTCAATAGGAGACTTCAGCTTAGAGAGTCCTGATGCCATGGCTCAGGACTTCGGAGGGCAGGCCCCTCTGGGGAAGAGTGGTGTACACCTCATTATACGGTGCCCGTCTCTCCTCAGTGCCCTCAGGAGATCGATCTGCCAACCCTGCCACCTACGGTGCTTCAGGGCGCAGCGGTCTCCGGCGAGCGCTTCTCTCAGTCACCACCCGGAAACG
>NW_015537957.1:256436-256626 GCF_001515605.1 Sinocyclocheilus anshuiensis
TTCTGGTCATGGAACAGAAGTAGTTACTCTTTTGAGGAAGGAGGCCATCGAGGTGGTCCCTCCTCAAGTAGCAGAGTCCGGGTTCTACAGTTGGTACGTCACCGTTCTGTGGAAGGATGGAGGGTGGCGTCCTATTTTAGATCTGCATCATTTGAACAGCTCAGTCAGGCGACTGAAGTTCAGCACGCTC
>NW_015537957.1:256775-263251 GCF_001515605.1 Sinocyclocheilus anshuiensis
TAGACTTAACGCCAAGAAAAGTGTGCTTTCTCCAGTACAGAGAACCACTTATCTGGGTGTGGTGTGGGATTCGACTACGATGCAGGCACGTCTGTCTCCTGCTCGGTTTCGAGCCAATCCTCACTGCAGTCGCGAGAGTGAGAGAAGGCTGGTCACTCACTGTCAGCAGTCCCAGAAACTGCTGGGTCTGATGGCAGCTGCGTCCAACGTGATACATTTTGGCCTGCTGTACATGAGACCCCTACAGTGGTGGCTCAAGACCAAGGAGTTCTCCCTGAGGGCAAACCCGCTCCGCATGCTCAAGGTCACGCGGCGAAGCCTGACGCGTCCCTCACCGGTTGAGGAGTGGTCATGAGTGGCCGCTCAGCCCCCGGTCTGTGGAGCGGCCGCCATCTCACGTGACACTTCAACTGCCTGGAGATGCTGGCTGTGTTTCTAGCATTGAAACACTTTCTCCCAGACCTAAGAGGTCGCCATATGTTGGTGCACCGACGACACAGCGGTGGTTTTTTAAATCAACCACCAGGGAGGTCTGCGTACGCGCTCCCTTTACAGGCAGGCGCACCAGATCCTTGTGTGGTCCCAGGGCAATCACTGTCCCCTATGGTTCTCTCTGACTCATCCAGCTCCTCTCGGACTGGATGCTATGGTACAGACGTGACTGAGGCTTCGTCTGTACGCCTTTTTCCCCGATCGCTCTGCTCCCGGGAGTTCTGGAGAGAGTGTGCCGGGACGGGGTCCGTCTGCTGTTGGTAGCCCCGTTCTGGCCGGTCCGAGTATGGTTCTCGGACCTGATTTCCCTTCTCGACGGCTCTCCATGGGAAATTTCCGTCAGGAGGGATCTCCTCTCACAGGCAGAGGGTACTATCTTCACCCCCGCCCAGATCTGTGGAAGCGTGGGTGTGGCCCCTGGGGGGGGAGGGGCCACAGCTCGACCCAGTTTACTGCCCAGTTGGTACAGTGCTGGAGTTCCTGCAGGCCCGTTTCTCTGCAGGGTTGACCGACTCCACCTTGAAAGTCTACGTGTCGGTGGTCAGTCAGTGGGCAGACACCCACTAGTTACACGCTGCGTCTCAGTGCCATACTTCTGGCATCCCTGTGAGCGCTTGCTTCATTCCTAGAAGCTGACGCCAGTTCCACCGCACGTGCTTTTATAGCTTCCTGGTCGCAACGTCACCCACCCATGACGTCTCGCCCATCTATTGGACTGATTTCATATGTGATTCAGAGCATGGTCACGCTGGGGAAGTTCCCAAAGCGTTTCCGACGCAGCGTCTCATTCCCTCGGGGAACCATGGTTACATTCGTAACCTGGAGACGTTTTCAACACTGATAATAATAAGTGTTTCTTGAACTGCTAATCAGCATATTAGACTGATTTATGATTTGATTTGATTAATGGAATCATTACTTAATTATATATGAATCACTTTAGATCCCTAAAGATCAGCATGTGCTGCATTTCCTGCACTCACAGGACTTTAATCTGGAAAAGGCCAAAGAGGCTTTGTGCCAGACGCTCACATGGAGGAAGCAGCATCAAATAGACTTCCTGTTGGACACATGGCAGTGTCCACAGCTCCTGCAGGACTACTACACAGGAGGCTGGCACCACCATGACAAAGGTCTGTCTCTACTATATGTTTAAATTGACTTTAAACATGGCTGTGTGACATAGAACTAATGGAGAGCCTCTTAAACCAGGATGCGTGTTAGTCCTGTGCTTTGATGAGTTTGAAACTGATCAAAATATGTATCTAAGCGAAGTGTTTTTGATAAGGATGTATTAATAGCAAAGAAGCAGAAATCTGTGTGGTTATGTGCTTGCTTGTGTGTGTATTTTGTAGATGGACGTCCTCTTTATATCCTTCGACTTGGACAAATGGACACCAAAGGTTTAGTGCGGGTGCTGGGAGAAGACACCCTTCTGAGACATGTAAGAGTTCGACAAATTCCACATCACTCTTCACAATACACAGAGTTTCGAAGCAGCTTTACAGAAAGTCATACTGTTATGTTTGTAATTTTGCGATTTTATTAGCCATTTAACTGACAATGTTGAGTAATGTAGGGTGTGGCTTTGATTTCAGTTAGTAACATCTCTCATTTTAGACAAGTACTATATCGATCCTTTCTGTGATTGAAAATTACTCATATCTTTACTCCGTGAAGATGTTTAAATGGGAAACTTCTAAAAAGTACATAATGCTTTAATCCCACAGTGAGCAAGCCTGGGCGACTGTTGCAAGAAATTAAAAATTTAAATTTGGTGATAGCGGGAGAAACAAACCTTGGGAGAAACCATACTACACAAATGGACTGTTTACTGTTGTCTTTTTTAGAGCTGCTTTACAGCAGAATTGATGGTAACACTTTAGTATAGAAACCAATCTCTATTAACTAGTTGCTTATTAGCATGCATATTATTAATATATTGGCTGTTTATTAGTACTTATAAAGCACATATTCTGCATGCCCATATTCTACATCCCTAATTCTACCCAATACCTAAACTTAACAACTACCTTACTAAGCAGAAAATTAGGAGTTTATTGAGGCAAAAGTTGTAGTTAATAGTTTGTTAATGGCGAGAATTGGACCTTAAAATAAAGTTTGACCGAATTGATCTCTGTTTGTGTCATTTAATTGCTATTTTCTTGTTTATCACTGTAAAGCTACTTCAAAACAATCTTTATTGTATATAGCACTACAGAAATAAAGGTGGTGACTACACCAATGGAGCCAGTTAACTAAATTCAATAAAATGATTATATTCACTGACCCCCTTCACCTTTGGTCCAAACTTCAGGTGCTGTCCATCAATGAGGAAGGTCTCAGACACTGTGAAGAGAACACCAAAATATTTGGAAAACCAATCAGGTACTTATGAAGACATGTCCAAACCAGTCATGTATGTACAGAATGGGATTAAAATTAATTTTATGACTTTGGTTCCAATTCCAACTCCACTTATATCAAACTTCTAAATGGAACTGATGTGAATAAGAATCAGTTCTTGGTGGTCACACATACTATGTGTTTTATGTGATTTCTCTACCCTGATAAGTAATAATTACTTCTGTGTTTTTGTTCTGTAGTTGTTGGACGTGTCTGGTGGATCTTGAGGGGTTAAATATGAGGCATCTGTGGAGACCGGGAATCAAAGCCTTGCTGAGGATGATAGAGCTTGTAGGAGCCAACTACCCTGAAACACTGGGCCGTCTCCTCATTCTGAGAGCACCCAGAGTGTTTCCTGTGCTCTGGACTTTGGTAAACACACACACAAACATAAGATTTCACAATTGTGACACACTTAGCACATACAAAGTATGTTAACAAATAGTTCACGATATTGGGAAAGACTGAGATAAGCACACACTCAGTCTTCATTTAATGGTTGTAAATTGTTCTGTCTACACATTGACCCTTCAGAGTTAAATGTCATGTCAGCGTGGTGCCTTTCTTAATTGCCAGGCTTCTGTAAATGTCATGCTTGCCTGGGCCTTTGTTAGCAGTGCTAATGAAAAATGACCCGCTGATTTCTGTTGCACCCTGTTCTGCGGTCAGGTGAGTCCATTCATTGACGAAAACACGCGGAAGAAGTTTCTCATCTATGCAGGGAATGACTACCAGGGGCCTGGAGGTCTGGTGGACTACATCAACAGAGACTTCATCCCTGACTTCTTAGGAGGAGACACTCTGGTGAGTCTGTTGTTGGTGAGATCTGACATGTTTAAATTCTTGGATTGGTTGAGTCACTTTCAGATACCAGTGGGTTCACCAAGCTGGAACGTCAGGCAGATCTGTGCATCATTTGTTTAAAAGTGATAGGACATGTCACGTGCCTTTCTTAGACCAGCAAGTCATTCTCAAATAATGATTTGCATAATTATATTTAAATATTGTTTTATGTGTGCACATTATGAGTGGTTTGTGTCAAACAGACACTCCTCTAATGCATTTCAGTCGGTTAAACAATTGTGAAAAAACAACACTTTTGTATACTTTTAAAAAGAGTACTACATTATATATTTTAAAAGAATACTTACAGGACACGTGTAGATGTAGATTTATTCTGACAGGCATGAAAACAATCTAATATCACTCTAATCTAACTGTATTTCTCTTGTTTACCTCAGTGTGATGTTCCTGAGGGTGGTCTGGTTCCTAAGTCTCTGTACCGTACGGCTGAGGAGCTGGAAAGCGAGGAGGTTAAACTGTGGAATGAAACCATCTACAAGAGCGCAAGTGTGTTGAAGGGAGCTCCACATGAGGTACAGCTCATCCACAGACGATACTCAACAATATACAGCTGCTGCTGTTTACTTCAGCTGTGCGAAGTTCATTACACACGCTGTTTGTTGATGATTGGCGCCATCTGTTGGTTATAAGAAGACATGCAGCGTAAAAGTCACTGTTAGTCTAGTTCTGCTCAGTCGTTTAGTGCATGATGCCCATTTAAACAAGTATTTGTGGCACTTCAAATAATAATAATAATATCATATTAGTCCAGGTGATATGTGCAAAATTTGAGGTGATATGTTCACTTTTTCATAAAAGCATGAAACTTGGTACAATTGTACAGGTTAGAAATGGAGCCATCGCAAAAATGCCTCGTGGTTGCCATGACGACCATTTTACTTTCCGCCGTAACCAAATTATGTATTTTGTGTCATATCTCCTGAACCAAACATGATAACAGAGAAAAGGTGGTGCCTACCCCTATGTTTTGATGGTCAAGTATTACAATGAGACCATATACAGCAACTGTTCAGGTGAAGAGTTAATGGTGAAATCAGCAATGTGAGGAGGAAATAACAGTCTCTGAGCATCACAGTATCACAGCATTTACAATAGTCCATATTATGGCTATTAATTTGTTCATTCTTTGATAATTAACTAATATAGTGTTTCTGGAAATACTCCATCTGCTGTGTGTACGAACGTGATAGTAGCCTATACTGAACAAATTAAGTGTACTTAAACTAGCAGTTATCTGCATTTTATTTTCAAGTCCTATTACTTCTACTTCCTTGTGTAACTTCTAGTTTGAAATACAGCTTTGCATCCTGTTTGAAATTAAACTCTGAATGGAGCTCAGCGCTGTGTGTTATGAATTATGAAATAATCACTTCATTCATTTCCAGGTGCTGATAGAGATTACAGAAGTATCGTCTGTCATTACGTGGGACTTTGATGAGTGTAAAGGCGACATGATCTTCAATATCTATCACTCCAGAAGGGCTCCTCAGCCAGTTAAAAGAGACGTTCTGAGCGCACACAACCTCGCCTGTCCCGCCGGAAACAACGTCCAGCTCATCGACAGATCCTGGATGCTCGGACAAGACTACAGCATGGTGGAGACTGCCCTGACCTGCCGAGAGGGAGAGAGCGTACAGGTGTGTGAGTCTCATGAAACCTGTCAGGAACATCAACATGGCTCATAAAAACACACTGATCAGAAGATGGACAAACTTCTTTCTGCTCTGATTCTCTTTCTTTGATCCACATCTGTCCCATCAGGGATCTCATGTGACGCGCTGGTCTGGATTCTACATCCTGCAGTGGCGTCTTTACAGCAGCCCATCATGCACTTCTTCCAGTCGGCCGCGTGTAGATGATGTTCTGGCCTCTCTGCAGGTCTCCTCACACAAATGCAGAGTCATGTATTTCACAGAGGTGCTGCACTCCACTGACTTCAGGTCTGTATGATTACATTGCAAAGTGTTTAGCCTTAAAATACGATTGAAACATGGTAAAATGAAAAAAGCACACCATCTAAAAATATCATTTGAAAGGCCAGATGATTTCTGTAAAGGTGTGTGTGGTTGTGTTTGTATCAGGGGCTCCATGAGCAGCCTGGAGTCGAGTCACAGCGCTTTCTCTCTGCTCAGTGCCGCCACCAGCTCTTCCAACCAATCACAGACAGAGTCAAGCATCTCAAGATAGCGGGAAAACAAGACGCTGCTGTGACTTTAGCTCCGCAGGAAATGATGAACGATCATGTGACACAGCGAAACAGAGGTTCACATCAAACCACAACAATCGTCTGTATGAGTGCTGATCTTTTTCATCATAAACTGCAGGCTTGCTGTAAATATTTAATACAAATTTTATAATTATTGCATAGTATCATAAAGTCTTGGAGAAAAGCCCAGGAGAAACCAAGGCAGAACACAGTATCATCAGTTACCGCTCTTTGACTTTGTTTTAGATCGCTCAAATTAAGTTATGGTGCTCTGCATCTGTTTAGCCGTTCGTCAATATTACTGTGCCAGCCTGGAGTTATACGGTATTCTGCCTCTGTTTTTACTGTACATTGAAGTCTGCCGCGTTTAAATTACGGTGTGACTTGTGTACTTTATTACATCTGTCGGCACTTCTTTAGACAAACAGATCGCGATCTAACAAACTGCTCCATATAACAAAGCACTGTAAACAAGCAACGACTAGATAACTTGGCAACAATAATTAAT
>NW_015537957.1:263818-266764 GCF_001515605.1 Sinocyclocheilus anshuiensis
GATCTAACAAACTGCTCCATATAACAAAGCACTGTAAACAAGCAACGAATAGATAACTTGGCAACAATAATTCATCGTAGATAATCTTTAAAGTTTTTTGTTTCTTTTTATAATGCAGATGCCAGCTCTCAGTCTGGGGCTGCACACTTCTGCACGAGTTGAATGCCATGACAGCGTATCACATAAAATTAGTTACTGTACGCAATTAAATCCGTGTCCTACCTTTTCTTGTAACTCGATAAAAAACATTGCAATGAGCGTCATCGGAGATGTTTAATTCACAATCATTCTGAGCATTATTCCTGCTGGCGTTCACATCAATCCACAAGTCGTTCTTAGTGTTAGCGAACATTGCAAATAAATTGGTTGCAAAATGGTATTCACTCACGTTTAACTTTTTGTCTGGTTGTTACGGTCAGAAAAAAAACGGAATTACATTACTATACGTTATAGCCTAGCCAATGATCACTAGATTTTATACAGATGTTACTATAATGATTCTGTAAATGGTGATCAGCACCCAAATATTGTATATAATGTGGAAGCTACTGCCTTTTGCCTTGGCGTGACATCTCACTTTTCACAGACAGTGCAAAGGCAGAGTACCTACAAAATAGCGGTAAAAATCAAGTTTGAGATCATTTTCATTAAAACATCTAATTGCCAGATTTCCAGTGTCCTACCCATAATAAATTTTTTCTGGACAAATAAAAATCTTTAAAGCCATTTTTCTAAGTTTCACAGTCTAGCGAGTTTCACACTCTGGAGCAGAGCGGCAGTCCACCTGTCACACAAGTGGCCACGCCCTTAATTATGCAGAACTTTAAGGCTTAATATAATTTAAACGGATGAGTTATAAAAAAAATTCACCCCCTCACAGTTGTCAGGAAGGGCAAAATTAGCTATATAGACCAAAAGCACTTTTTGTACCAGGCTGTAAACATATAAAAATATATAAAGTTGGGCATTTTAACATGGGGACTGAAAGCTGGAGGTCCAAGATGGCACCTTGTTAAGACGAAGTTTTCAGAGCTCCCGACCAAACTTTACGGATTTAGAAAGTCTAGCTTTATTAATGTATTATTTCGTTATATTTGCTGGATCAGATATCAGTACGTTCAATTAAGAGCATAAATATGCCATTTGACAAACGCAAAGAGCGATCAGACATTGTCGACATCAGTATGGATTATGCTTCTCCTGAGCTAGATCTCTGCGAGACTTCACTACCTGTCACTCCTAGCAAGCCACCTGCTCACAAAAAAGGTAAATCTTCAAGTCCAAACGAGCAGGCTGACTCTGCCATCATTTCACACTCTCCTCGTTGATCAATACTCGGTCTGACACACTTGAAGGAATGATTAGTGCCAATGCTCTGAAGGTAGAAGGGCTGAAGAAAACGGTAGACTTTGTGTGTGCCGAAGTACAAGATCTAAAGAAGAATGTGAAAGATGTAGATTCCAGACTTAAAGATCAAGAACGTCTCACGGGCACCTGGATAACACGCATTTCTGATCTAGAGATACTCTCGCAGGTGGAATTTGAGATTGTTTGGAGTGCCTGAGACTTTCAAGGAAGATATAAGATCCGAGGTCATTTGAATCTGCAGCGAGACTTATCCCGAGGCCAAGAGCAAGTACCCTGATGTTGTTGACACTGTGCATCGGCTAGGGAGGAGAGGTGACAACACAAAACCTCACACCGTTATCATGCACGTCACCTCACGGGTTATCCGCGATGCCTTATGGAAAACTGCCAAGAAGTCCCAGTTTCTCAAAGACAACAACCTGCGCTTCGCAGAGGATCTGACTTCGCTGGACCGGGAGAGACGGAAGAGCTTGTGGCCCAGAGTGAGAGAGGCGAGGGCTGCTGGAAAAATGGCCTATTACGTTGAAGCGTGTGCGTTCATTGAAGGTGTGGAGATTACTTTGTGAGTTCCATCATGAGGATCGTGTGCTCTTTTCTAAGATTGTGACTGTTAACTGTCACTATTGCATTTGAGCTATCATCGTATTACAGCTGGACCTTTAAAATGATCATTTAAATTGGTCAGTTAAGCTCTGTTCATCTCAGTTTTCTTTTCATCTATCAGTCAATTTTGATGTTTTGCCTTTGTTTTGATTCACGTTAACAGCAGTTCATTGCTGTTTGTTTATCAATGTCGATATCGTTCATTTCTCTTAATGCCAGGGGTCTAAGAAACAATGTGAAGCGCACAGCCCTCTTTTTGTTTGTTAAAAACCATGGATCAGACTTTTGCTTTTTTCAAGAAACCCATTCCACACAGGACGATGAGATCCCAGTGGGGCAGTGATGTATGGATGTCGCATGGCACAGAGAGATCAGCAGGTGTCACCATTTTAAAAAATAAGTTTGCTGGTGAGATTCTACACGTTGTCAGTGATCCCAAGGGTCATTTTCTCTTGTTAGTGGTTTCACTTGGTCAGACCATCTCAGTTTTATTAAAAGTGTATGGGTACAATTCTTCTATAGAAAATACCACTTTAATGGACATGATCAGTGAAAATATTCAGTACTGGTTAAATAAATACCCCAATGCTGTTCTTATTTTAGGTGGGGATTTCAATATGGTTTTAAATAGTGATTTAGATAGGTTTCCCCCTAGAGCTGCTTCTATAAGTCCAATTCTGAATAATTTCATGTTGCGTTTTTATATACACAGCAGAGACTCTATATGTGGAGTAGCAAGGACCGTTCTAAGCAGTCCCGGATAGATTACTAGCTTATTTCCCAAAGCCTAGCAAATACACTGAACAAAATTATAAACGCAACACTTTTGTTTTTGCCCCCATTTTTCATGAGCTGAACTCAAAGATCTAAGACTTTTTCTATGTACACAAAAGGCCTATTTCTCTCAAATATTGTTCACAAATCTGTCTAAATCTGTGTTAGTGAGCACTTCTCCTTTGCCGAGATAATCCATCC
>NW_015537957.1:266994-281351 GCF_001515605.1 Sinocyclocheilus anshuiensis
TGTCTTCTTCTGCATTCTACTGTACGGACGTAAATTTACTTTCTGTTCAGCCTGAGGCTTATTCACTTCACTTCTGGTGTGAAAAGGCTTTTATTTTGCCAAAAATGTAACTTTTTTATTTTAAAAACAAATAAGCAAGCCCTGCCCAGATTTAAAAAGTAACGCAAAAGTAACGTAATGAATTACTTTCCATAAAAAGCATCCTAATATTGACCTGTAATTATAGTATCGCTAGAATCCCTTACAATGTATCTAAATTTCATAAACAGGCATTACTTGCATGGTCATTCATCTTTAAGCACAACTTCTCCCCTCACCGTTACTTCATTTGGAACAATCAAGACATTGTATATAAGAGAAAATCTTTGTTTTTTAGTAGTTGCTTTGAGAAAAACATTTTGATTGTTTCAGTTATTTAACTCAGAAGGTCTTATTTGAAGTTACGAAGAATTCTTATGTAAATGTCATTTTCCAGTAACTCCCAAAGAATTCTCCATTGTCATGGACGTTATTCCTAAAGGAGCTGTTCTGCTTTTAAGTGACTCTGTTGGATCATCCAGCACTTTATCTATTTCTTTAGACCCATTTGAAATCCCAGAAGGAAAACGATGCTTTTTGTCACATCCTTCATCACGTAACTATAAGATCAGATCGCTTTTTCAAAAGGAGCTTGTAACAACTGCATAGGTAAACTCACTCATCAAAATCCTTCATATATTGTTTATAAAAAAGAGGTTCAACAGTATATCTAAACTATTTCATCTTCCAAGAATCTCAAGGCTTTTAAAACGGTTCATTTATTTAATCTTTTTAATTTAGTTTGTTAAATCTTTCGTTTTGTAGTATTTATTTATTGTTACATCTATAAATGGTGCTTTGCATGTAATGTCACCTCTTTGTATGTAATGTTGATATTCTCTGTATTTTTACATTTGGTACCTTGGCATTAATAAAAAATAAATAAAGTCTATGGGACGGAGTCCCTTTCGGAGGCAGCCTCTAGCGACCAGTCGATGAATTACAGTTTTAGTCACTTCTGTGTTGGTTTCAGGAGAGCTGGAGGTTGCTGCTTGCCCAAAAATGAAGAGACTCGGTTTATTTTAATAGAAAAAATAGTATGCAATATTTATACAATTTGTATTAGCTATCATAAAATCTGCTCAAAATTCAAAATAAAAAACTACAAATATTATTGAAGAAAAATATATTACATTGATTTTCCTAAAGAAAAACAACAAAAAAACATGACCCAAAAATGAAAAAATGTAGTTTAAATACATTTTAATGGGAAAAAATCTCTTAAAATGTTATATAGTATCATAAAATCTGCTCAAAACTCAAAATATTATTGAACAAAAATATATTACATTGATTTTCCGAAAGAAAAAAAAAAACGTGACCCAAAAATGAAAAAGATTAGTTTAAATACATTTTAATGGAAAAAAAAATAGCTCATAAAAATGGTATCATAATTTCATACTATCATAAAATCTGCTCAAAACTCAAAATAAAAAACTACAAAAATATATTACATTGATTTTCCTAAAGAAAAAAAAAAAAAAAAAAACGGTTTGTAAACTTTATACATAAAAATTTGTTTAAATACATTTTAATGGAAAAAATCTCTTAAAATTGTATATAATTATTGAATAGTATCATAACATCTGCTCAAAATTCTAAATAAAAAAACTAAAAATATTACTGAACAAAAATATATTACATTAATTTTCCAGAAAAACAAACAAACAAACAAACAAAAAAAACTTACATTTCAAGCAGCAAGTGTGACCCAGAAATGAAGAGACTCGGAGCATTAAATGCTTCAAAATAATGTTTTTAATGTACAGCTGCATAAACACACTTTTCTCCAGCAGTGCTTTGAATGTTGGTTTCAAACACATAATAATAATAATAATGATGATGATGAAGTAATTTTATTCTGATTTCTATAACACTAAAATTAAATGAACTCAAAATCAAAATACAGCCTGAGAAATATGACAACAGTGTAAATATGACATTTTATTTCACACAAACAACAGTATATTTGTCAGTATCTGTGTGTGATTTGTGTTGAACTGACAGAAACACAGAGAGTCTCTGAAACATCTTCATCCTGATGATCTGAAACAGGAAAGGTGTGTGTGTGAGATAGTGTCAGTCGTGTGTGTGTGTGTGTGAGAGAGAGAGTTTAATGTTTAGTGTGACACAGAGACACTGAAGAGTTGTAATTATTAAATCTAAATCCAGCGTGTAGAGGTTGAGTGAATGTGTGTGTAAGTGTGTGTGTGAGTGTGTGTGTGTTTAATGTTTAATGTGACACAGAGACACTGACTAGTTGCAATGTAGTCTAAATCCAGCATGTAGTGGTTGAGTGAATGTGTGTGTGAATGTGTGTAAGTGTGTGAGTGTGTGTGTGTCAGAGACGCTGTAGAAGAACAGAGAGCTGCTCGCCTCGTCCAGAAACACTGCTACTCTCTTACAGGAGTCTGAAGCAGCAGAGATCTCAGTGGAGTTATTATTGTGACGGACAGTGAATCTGTGATTAAAGCAGCTCAGACTCCAGGAGTTCACATTATATCCAAACACACAGTCATAACTCCAGCTCACTCCTTTCCTCTGGATTTCTTTATAAGCAAATACATAATGTAATACAAAATAAACCATTTATGTACATTACATGTTATTACAAATGCCTGCAAAGAGAGCCAAAGGCCTGGTTATTGCTGCTGCTACACTTACAGGACGATCAGATCCTTGTTTAATACGCTATTGACCAAACATATTCAAATATCCACTTAATCTTTCATTTTTGCTACAGATGACACAGCCTCTATAATTTCTTCAACAAAACACATGTGGACATCACAACCCTTACAAAAAATAATCATGGTTTTATCGTAAACCATTAATTATCTTTTGTCTGATTTCTAAATGCTTTAAAATCAATCAGACAACTGTATTAATAAAATCACAGCCAGGTAACTGTCTGGAGCTACGATTGTAATTTATAAATAATACAATTTAATTACAATTTATTTATTTATTTACTTTTATATTTTATTAAAGTTCTATTTTGACCCTATAGTAGTGTTTTTTTACTTCCATAATATTTGAGGAAGGGGGCACAATAATACAGTTCTGCTCAGGGCCCAGACTGCGCTTGTCATATTATCACAACTATGCAGTGTTTTAACCATTTATTTATTTTGGGTTTCAGACATTTAAATACACATAAGTACTAGTAAAACAATACATTTACAGTTCGTGAAATACACACTGATGTCTATGGAAGCAACAATAACAATCCATTCTAGTTTAATTTGCCGATGTGTTTTATTCTTATCAGATACACACAGTGTAAGTAACTATAAAGTTTACTCTATTCCTCTCCCAGTTCACCGGCCACTTACTTACATGTATTTCGGGAGAAAGCTATAGATTTAGCGTGCTGTAAATCTGACTGACGAGACTCTCTGAACTGAACAAACATGGCGGCGCCCATCTCACATTACAGATCACGATCAAGATCATTTAGAAAGGGTTTTAAACGACAAAACACACTCATTTACACATATTTGTGAATCGGAATATCAGATAGTTCATGACATGGTAAGCATGTTTGTGAATATTTTGAATAAAAAAGGAAAAACTAAATAAAAGCGATCTGTCATTCAGTGTTATTGTTATTTTTCATATTTGTATTTAAAAAAAAACACGTATGTACATTTATAACACTATTGTTTGTATTATATCACCTTTGCATCAAATGACAAAAAAACAGTTAAGGCTAATGCAAGGGTGTTTCTAATGCAGCGTCTATGGGAGGGATGGTACATTTGACATCGTTCTCTCTTCTGACTGCTGTTATCAGTCTCTCTCAATGTTTTCCTTTTATTGAAAGTCACGTAAACACTATCGTGGAGATTTTCTTTTGCTATTTAAGCTGACAGAAGTCCATCCATTTCTTTGTTGGAAACCTTTAAATGAGAAGTATAATCGTTGTCATTGTAAATATTCATTTTTCCATGACCACGGAGGACACTGTGGGTCACATTCAGCGGACAGACATGAACACAATGCATGTTTTATATATTTCAACAAATGACAAGCAAAATCAAATCCCTAGGAGCTTGTTAACAGTTTTGTAGCATTTTAAAATGCTGGCTTGATTTACTAAGACAGTGAGGCTAAAGACATGAAGATGTCATGTCATGAAAATGATTTGCAAACAAAGTATGTTTTACATGTCTAAAGCATATAAAATTAGTAAACTAGCCTTATTAGATAATCTGTTCAGAGACTACCTCTTGACTATTATTTCTGCAGTTCACGGTAAATCGTGAAATCGGTTAACCTATGTTTGATCAATTTAGCCTTTTCAAATCATTACGACTTTCCTAAAATAAAATCTATAGATATAAAACAGTTCAAGCATATAACAATGTTTAAACGTTAAACCTAGATAAATGTGCGCTATATCCAATAGTTTGTGCGGAGAGTGGAAGCTGAAGCGCGCTTTGCAGGACATAGAGACGCCAGCGCGATCACTTGCATTTTTTTTTCAGTGGATACGCCATCATTTTTACTCATAAAAGTAAGAGTAATACATCATTCGTAACTGTAAAGGGTCTACACTGTAAAAAAAATTCTTTAGTTTTTACAAAATAATTTTGGCAGCTGTGGTTGCCAGAATAATTTTGTAAAAAATACAGAACTGTAAACACATTTAGTATAAAACTGTAATTTACAAAGAAGAAAATTTGAATGTAAACCAGTAAATTCAACAATGCACACTGCTATTAAAACCTGTTTTGTACCTTTAAAATACTGACAACCAGCATAATAATGCAGGTGGTAAAAGAGAAAGCCACATGAAGAATCAAAGCTCATCACAAGTAGCTTCGCCACAAGCAGAAGTATATACTAATATATAGAAGGTGCACAGAGTCATTCATGCAAACACAAAACACCATCATGGTAACACACATGATACTTAAATAATGCATTAAACTTTCATTAAAGGGGTCATATGATGCTGCTAAAAGCACTTCTCTCTAAAGGCGCGTCTAATGAGGAGATGGCAACTTCATCCTTGCGACACCCACTCAGAAAACACTAGTTTATTAGTAAATAATTAAAATATCTCACTATTTCCCCCTGACACATTCATGGTAATTACTTTTGCCAGTCCTTTTGCGGCAAGCTTTAGCCTATTGCGTGCATTTGAACGCAGAACTGTTCAGCTGCGCTGACGACACGCACCATACATGCTGCAGGAGAAGCCTAAAACAAGCCCGGCCCGCGTCTGAACTATGACGTGAAAATTGTCCCGAAGCCCGGCCCGAGGGGCGTAAAAAATTCGGGGCCCGTCGGCCCGGGCTGAAATGCAGGGCTGTAGTATTTATAGAAACACCCATACTATGCAGCCAGGTGTTTTATTAATGGTGAGTATAATTTATTTTTTTCAATGAATGTAATCGATTAGATATCATAATATTTAGGCTATAATAGGCTATTATAAATCTGGTTGGTTTGTATTGGTGACATAATATGTAAATGATATGCGTGCGGCCCGTGAGACTTGCACTTGGACCATAGTGCGGCCCAGTGGAAAAAAAGGTTGAGAACCACTGGATTAACCGATTTCACGATTATGCGTGCTTTAAAACGTCACGGTTAATTAACTGTTAAGACTTTGCTACACAGAGTGTTTCTGTTGCACGGAACTGTTGCAACTTACGCAAAACGAAAACAAAGTTACGCCAGTGGTGCACCATTTTAAAGTGCCGTGCTTATCAGAGACATGGAGGCTACTACACTTCCTGCTACACTACTACTACTACTACACTAGATTAACTATGACAGAGGGACCAAACAGCAAAGCTTTATTTCCACCAGAGAAATGCCTGAATAGTGTGGGAGCATTTTGGGTACACCAAGAATGACCAGGGCGTCATTTAAATATTGCCATAATATTGCTGCTAAAAGAGTGAATATGTAAGGGATAATGCGCGGTTAGTTGTGTATTAAACGATTTCTAAATCTAGCATTCTGCCCACTTCAAATCAGACTGATATGAAATAGTGCGGTAAGATCACATTTATTTGAATTAATTATAACATTTACTTGAATTTATTATCAGATCAATCGAGAGAGAGAGAGAGATTGAGAGAGAGATTACAGTTGCATGTGTGCATTACCTGCATCTGCGTGTCTCTCTCTACAATCAATGAAACTGTGAGTTTAGTTACTTAAAACATAGCGAGTTTACCTCCTCTTTGCTGATGAATATAATGTAGCGATCCAGTATCTAAGCCATTTTATGAATTAAAGTCGTGGGAAGCGTTGATAAGTTTCTGTACTCTTGAATGCCTGTATGTGTGTGCAGCTTGATCTCCGATCTCACAGACCAAAATAATAGACATGATTTTCTCAGGCCACATGTAAAATCATATGAATTATTATAAAGATTATTAAAATGAATACGTATGGATGACAGTTGATGACAATAACAGTTCAGTTAATTCCCCTCATTAGTAACAATTTCCCCTGGGGGATAAATAAAGTTAATATTAGTCTTATATTAAAGGGGTCATATGATGCTTTTTTAAAGATCATTATTTGGTGTATTTGGTGTAACAGAATATGTTGACATGCTTTAATGTTCAAAAAACACATTATTTTTCAAATACTGTACATTATTGTAGGTCCTCTATGCCCCGCCTCTCTCAAACGCTTAGTTTTCTACAAAGTCCCTCCTTCCGACAAGCGCAGTCTGCTCTGATTGGCCAGCTGACCCAGTGCATTGTGATTGACCGAACACCGCAAGCACTCGTCGGAAATGTAACGCCCCTTACCATAATCGCGAGCTTCATCTTTCAAAATAAATGTTAAGACAGTAAATAATGTCAGTTTTACCATCAGTTCAAGCCCAAAAGGGGAACAGAGTCGCCTGACAGATACAATGATGAAGCTGGTATGTATACACAAGCCACGGTTAAGACCGCTGACTCCACTGTGATGTGACCCCCTCTCTCTCTCTCTCTCTCTCTCTCGCGCTCTCTCTCTCTCGCTTCAACACTAACTGCTGTTACTGAAACCACGCCTTCTTTCTTTGCGTGCACATTTGGGCGGCATTATGCAAATATTGCCACATAGTGAGGTAGATATGTGGGGGCGTGTTAGAACGAGCCGTTTTAGGGGGGTGTGGCAGAGTCTTAACTTTGATAAAGAATATCTCTTTGGTTTTGAGACTTTAGTCTTTGCAACTTCAGGGATCTTATCTATACACAATCAGCTTGTAACACTCCAAAGAGAAAGGAAAACTTGAAATCGCATCATATGACCCCTTTAATAATAATACTTCATTAACACTGTGATTTATTATCCCTGTTATAGTATCATTTATAAGTAAAAAACCAACGAGATATTTTTTCACCATGTTTCCAAGTTTTCTACCTCAGGTCCAAAAGAAATGTAGTAAGAATGCACAAACTGAAAACACTAAATACTTTTGTGATCTATTTCCATTTGTTATTTTCAAAAGGGAAATACTGACATGGATGTTTACAGAGCAGAGGTCACCTTTTTTTTAATTCCAAAGAGAGAGATGGACTTTTGTTTGTCTTTATTATTATTTTGTGTTGTATTATTTGGTTACTGTGTTATTTCTATTTAAAAAAACAGCAATAAATAACACTTTAAAATCTAAAGAGTGTTCATGTGATTTTATACATTAGAAGTGTTGTGAAATTAATAAATGCATAATAATCATGAAACCGTGATTATTCTTCAGACTATAATCGTACCAACAAAATCTATAATCGTTGCATCACTACATCAGAGATGCAGAAATGACTAAGATCTTCACTGGTATCATGGAGGATATTATTTTCAAGCTCTAAATTAAACAATTATCACTGTTTGTTGTAAATTACTTTCCATTTGAGAGCTCATCCAATCATCATAGAGAAGCTGAGCTTCTGTCTGGGACAAAAATAAAGTTATTTAAGCTTCCCATGCAATCTTTTTTGAGAAATAAAGTTTCTCTTGACAACCACAAAAAAATGACAAATTCTCTCTCACACACACAGCAGACAGGATGATTGTTTCTGCTCAACTTACTTGAGTTTTTCCAGGTGGTTGAGCAGCTTCACTCCTGAATCTCCTGGGTGATTGTAGCTCAGATCCAGCTCTCTCAGGTGAGACGGGTTTGAACTTAGAGCTGATGCCAGAGCAGCACAACCTTCTGCTGTCACCAAACACTGAGATAATCTACAACAGAAAGTGTTCATGTTAGTGTGCTTCATTTTTCAGAGAAATACAGTACAATATACAATATAATAACCAGCAGGAACTCTTCAGCTGGCAGTCTGTGGGCCAAATCCAGAAATCCTCTGATTGATTTAAACAAAATTGTGCTGCTGCCTGACACGAGATAATCTGCAAACCTCATCGGTGAGTTCAAAAACACTTAATGTATATCCAGACCAAAGAGTGTGTCTTTTTTCTGGTCACAGTTCAGCTCAACTGGTTTCCCAAATATTAACCAGCACCATTTAGACACAAATAATCACATTTATTTAATCTCCTATTGCTCACCTTATCAACTGTTCTAAGTCTTCTAGGTCTGTCCCTCTGTTATTAAAAAATGCTGCTGTCTCTTATTTTAAAGAAATCTGGGCTCGATTTTCCCGTTATGAACAATTTCAGACCTAACTCCATTCTCCTTTCATTTACAATCTCCTTGAAAAAGTTGTTGTCTCTCATCTACGGGGCTCCATTAAATCGGTTACACTTTATTTCGATAGTCCACTTTAGACATTCTACTAACTGTAAGTAACTTTGCAACTACATGTCAACTAACTCTCAGTAGAGCATTTGTAGACTCTTAGGTTAGGGTTAGAATAAGTTTCCGCACTTGCAAAGTTACTTATAGTCAGTAGAACGTCTGTTGAGCAACCATCAAAATAAAGTGTTATGAGATATTAAACAGGCAGTCTACTAATACTCTAACGACTGCTAGCTGACATGTAGTTGCAAAGTTACTTATAGGTAGTAGAATGCCTAAAGTGGACTATCAAAATAAAGTGTTACCATTAAATCCATTTCACACTATTAAATATCAGGGTGTTACATTTGATTCTTCACTTACCTTTCAAAATCATATAAATATAATTTCTAAGACTGCATTTTACCACCTTTGCAATATTGCCTGACTGCGGCCTGTTTTCAGCCCCAAAGACACTGAAACTATAGTTCACACTCACGTCTTGACTGTTGTAATTCTCTTCTTATTGGACTGGCTGTTAAAACATTAAAATTACAATATGTCCAAAATGCTGATGCCAGAGTCATTTCTCAGGTTAAGAAATCTGGACATATCCCAGTTCTTCATAATCTGCTTGATTGCCTGTTTCTGTCTACAGGTGCATCTCAATAAATTAGAATGTCGTGGAAATGTTCATTTATTTCAGTAATTCAACTCAAATTGTGAAACTTGTGTATTAAATAAATTAAATGCACACAGACTGAAGTAGTTTAAGTCTTTGGTTCTTTTAATTGTGATGATTTTGGCTCACATTTAACAAAAACCCACCAATTCACTATCTCAACAAATTAGAATACTTCATAAGACCAATAAAAAAAAAGTAATTAAAAATAGTGAATTGTTGGCCTTCTGGAAAGTATGTTAATTTACTGTACATGTACTCAATACTTGGTAGGGGCTCCTTTTGCTTTAAAACTGAAAAAGTTATGTACATTGTGTTTTACATTTTGAGGTAAAAAAAGGATGACATTTCTAAGATCAAATCAGGAAGCCCAGGTGTCTGAGATAATAACCTTTTGTCTTTATGCTCTTCCTGACCATTTGGCTTTATAAGCTCAAAGCACAGCTGTACCTTTGTCTCTGTGATAATGCGAAAGTATGGCGATACTGTCAGACTGATTGGATTAGCACCTATGCATTGAATGACACTGTTATACTGATGAGATCAAGGCTGGGAAAATGCCTGTGTCGGGCTGATTCCTGTACTTCATTTGCATGCTATGGGTTAGAGAAGATACCCAAGAGTCTCCTGGTCTCTGCTTCGACGAGGAAAAATTTTCCTACAACTTCAAGCAACTTAGGCTATGAGCTTCTCCATCCTTCCTCCAGACTCTAGGACCTTGGTTGATGCACCTGTATATTCAGTATAAAATTATTCTGTTACACTGTACAACTTTGCAGTAATAACACTGTTTTCCATTAAAACCATTGAAAACAATGCATTCTGGGTAAAATTGGTTGTTTTCGATAAAGTAGCCAACTGCAATATAACTGTGAATTATCAGTGTTCAGAGTCGACACTCAGAGGCTGTGTTCCAGATCACACCCTACACCATCATTCACTATTCCCTACATGAGTTTACTAATATAGTCCACCTGACAGAGAGAATGCAGACACTGATGAACACCTGCTGTTAACAAGAATCACTGAAGAAAAGAGAAACAAAAGAACTATGACTGAAAATAAAAGACATTAAATCTCAAAATCTGAGCAGCACTACTAGCTTCACTTATTACTAATGCGTTTGACTTTATTTCTGTCATATGTCTAAAGAAGTTATCTTTGAGAATTATCAGAGATTTAGATGTTGTTTTATTGAAAATAATGGATTCATTTGAAGTCACCATTATCGAGAACAGTGTTTGCTTTTGTTGGGCTCTTGACCCTTGACTTTTCAACATAACTTTGTCTTTGGCTGATTCTGTGTTTTCAAAGCATATTTTTCAAGAAAAGTCAAGAGAAAATGCAGGCAGATGATATTAGTTATGTGTTGACAATAACATAATCAACATGGAGGGACCAGACTGACTTATTTCATCTAAAGTTTAGTTTATATGATGTCTTAAGTTTGTGTTTTTGTTTTTAAACGTGGTTTTACAGCATGAGTTTCAGCAATATTGTGGTAATCAGTTGTTGTGAAGAATTCTAAAAACATATTGTGCACATAACATTTAGAGCTACTCTAACATTCAGATACACACAGACATCAAGGATCAGCATATGAATCTCAACAATCGTGCCATTCAAAGTTTCATGTCTCAATACATGCTGGGTATCAGCACAGGACAAAACTCGCCCATGACTCCCAGGATGCATTGCAGCATTAATAATTTAATCACCATTGTTGAGATTCATATGCTGATTCTTGATGTCTGTGTGTGTTTGGCTGACACCTTATTTAACATCTTTTTGTGAAAAATGTGTTTGAAAACTCTTCATAATTGACAGCGGCATTATCACTACTGTGTTAAGTTAAAATGCATCAACAACATAACTCTCAATATGAAATTAGACACTGGATGAGATAAGTCAATCAGGCTGCTTCTTGATGAATAAATCATCATTAGTAAGTAACCAAATCACAATGAGACTTATTTTTTCTTGACTTTTTTTTTTTAAACACGTTACAGCAACCAAAAAAAAAAAAAATAATACTAAGAAATCAAAGGTCAGTAGCCCAACCAAAGTAAACACTCTTTACCATAATGGTAACCAAACAGTTTCAATAAAACATCAACATCTAAATGGTAATGGCTGCATTTACACTGCAAGTCTTAAAGCACAGATCCCATCTTTTGGCCATATCTGATTTTTTGGCCCGCCTGTTTACATTCACTTTAGACACGACTGGTATCCGATATCTGCATTTACATTAATTCCTGCCCAAAATGATTGTCTGATCACTATACTATGCACATGGAAGACCCTCGGGTTTTGAATGGCTGTGCTATTAAAATTATTTATATAATTCACGTCGAGTGGTCATTATTATTTGTCAGCATGGACAATGACTGTCATGGATGTTTTACAGCACAAAATCAGACTGAATGGATAAAGACAGAAAAATAACGGTAATTTTAATTTGTTAGGCTATTTTATCTACAGCTCGTTAGAGGTGGAATTCTTTAGTGAAATAAAGTAGCGCCAAGATGATATTTATTGAAATGAATTCTAACGAATTAATGAGAGTGGGAGGGAGAGAGAGAACAAACAAATGAACGAATGCACGCACAAGCGAGCAATCAAGTGAGTGTGAAGCTTGCAAACAACCTTGTTGGTTTAATTACAAAAACTGCTAAGTTATCACCTCATTGCTAAGAAATATAATGTAGCTTTTAGCCATTGTATTTATAAAATTCACGGGGCAGGGGTTGAAAACCAGCTCCTGAATGTGCAATTTCTTACCTATATAGTTTCCATTTCAATAAAATGCGAGCACATACAGCACGCCGGCATTAAAACGCTATCTTTATGGGCAAACGTGTCGCCCTCGCATTGGGAGCTCTGCGAGGAATTGGATATGTGTGTTTAGACATAGGTCAGATGTCGAGATATCGGATATGTATCCAACTAAAATCCACATTTGGAAGTGGCTCAGATCAGATGTGAAAAAATCAGATCTCTTGCGGATTTTTGTGTTTACATGTGTGCAACAAATTCCAATCTGTGTCAGATGTGAGCAAAAAATCTTTTTGTGCCAGTGTAAATGCAGCCTAAGAGCTTTTGTAGACGTCTGACAGAAATAAAGTGGGGGTGCATTTCCCAGAGCCAACTATGGTCGCTAGTTCTGTTGTTGCCAATAGAGTTCAATGGAACTTGCGACCATAGTTTGCTAACAATGCTTTTGGGAAACAAACCCCTGGTTAGTAATGCGTGAAGCTGGTAATGCTGTTTGTGGAGTTGTTTAATTCTCTGCTGAGATCTTGAGAGATTTAATGTCTTCTTTTATAGTCAGTTGTAGTTTTTGTTTTTTCTCTTTCCTTCAGTGTTTCTGCTAATTAACTGCATGTGTTCACTAATGCTTAAAAATTACTTAAACACTTAATTATCTCATTAATGGCAGCACTGCTTCAGTGTTACTTTTAATCCCTGTAGTGTGGTTTTGCTGTGGGGTTAAAAGGGTTAAATGTGTAAGATAAAAAGACACATCAGAGAAATGTATTTTAACAGTAATAAACTGTAAATTAAGTTTACAGCAAGCAAACTACAAATACAGTGTTATATTGGCAAAGCTGCTGCCAGTAGTGTACTGCAAAATTACTGTGAAATCACATTGCACTTAATAGAAAAATGTGAACTTAATTAAAGGAGAATAAATGCTGAAATCAAATGTTATTTCATGTGTTTTTGCACAATGATATAGGGGAGATATTTTAGTGTTTATTGTTTTGTTCTGATGGGATTTAAAAGGTTTCTGTTTGTCTGAGTTTTGTGGGTTACCATTGTGTTAAGGAGTAGAGTCTGTGTTTAAGTCAAGGATGAGCAGAGAAGTATTGCTATTATGTTGTTTGTTGCTTTAAAGGCAGTAAATGTGGAGTGGAGTTGGAGTAAATAGTGCTAATTGCACACGCATGTGTGCTCTTGTTAGCTAGCAGTTCTTTGCAAGAGATTTGAGTTAAATTTACGTTTACTTTATTTTAAGAAACATTATTTTTAGTAGATTCAGATTAAAAGAGTTCAGACTATTAATGTTCTCAAATTGTTAACACATTATAAATATTAGTTTATAAACATGCATGGCAGTTATTGTAATTTAGTGCATTACAGTAACATACTATAAAGTGGCTAAAATTACAGTAAACTACGGGCAAATATGCTGCCAGTATTTTACTGTTCATTTACAGGACTATTTCTAATACACTGTAATTGTATATAGGGATGTAACGATTACCGGTTTGACGATAAATCGTGATAAAATACCCCAGGGTTAGTATTACCGTTTCATTTTTAATTATCACTATAACCATATTCGATTACCGCGATTTGAACAACTGAGGATAAATAAATACTGTCCAGCACAGGGCTCCAGAGGGCGACCAAATGGGCGCATTTTGCGATAATTTTTTCTGCCCGTGCGACTAAATTTTGTGTGCGGTCACACTGGCGCGACCACCGCATCGTTTAACTCATAAGCGCTGCCATATCTGTTGCATATGTGAAACATCAAACGGCAAATGAAACTGAAAGCATAACGAAACCACGCTACTCATTTGAACTGCGCAGTGCTTATAGAGTGTAGAGCCTGGTTTATACTCGCCGCGTCAGTACGAGCGCAAAGGTGCACACAGCAAAAATGACGCCAATATTGAGGAAACGATGGATGGTTTTCATGCTAAAGTAAAGTAAAAGACTGCTTCTTAAACCAACGGTGAACAAGTTGGTATTCTTGTGGGGGAAAAAAACATGCAAGTACTGTCACCGACAGCAAGTTTAGTTTTACTTTTCTTTTTGTTTTCATTTTGAAAAGCTTGTTATCTTTGCTGTTTACCTCACGTTATGCTATGGAGGCTCTCTTTTATAATT
>NW_015537957.1:281523-295786 GCF_001515605.1 Sinocyclocheilus anshuiensis
GTCTGTGTTTAAGTCAAGGATGAGCAGAGAAGTATTGCTATTATGTTGTTTGTTGCTTTAAAGGCAGTAAATGTGGAGTGGAGTTGGAGTAAATAGTGCTAATTGCACACGCATGTGTGCTCTTGTTAGCTAGCAGTTCTTTGCAAGAGATTTGAGTTAAATTTACGTTTACTTTATTTTAAGAAACATTATTTTTAGTAGATTCAGATTAAAAGAGTTCAGACTATTAATGTTCTCAAATTGTTAACACATTATAAATATTAGTTTATAAACATGCATGGCAGTTATTGTAATTTAGTGCATTACAGTAACATACTATAAAGTGGCTAAAATTACAGTAAACTACGGGCAAATATGCTGCCAGTATTTTACTGTTCATTTACAGGACTATTTCTAATACACTGTAATTGTATATAGGGATGTAACGATTACCGGTTTGACGATAAATCGTGATAAAATACCCCAGGGTTAGTATTACCGTTTCATTTTTAATTATCACTATAACCATATTCGATTACCGCGATTTGAACAACTGAGTATAAATAAATACTGTACTGCACAGGGCTCCAGTGTGCGACCAAATGGGCGCATTTTGCGATAATTTTTTCTGCCCGTGCGACTAAATTTTGTGTGCGGTCACACTGGCGCGACCACCGCATCGTTTAACTCATAAGCGCTGCCATATCTGTTGCATATGTGAAACATCAAACGGCAAATGAAACTGAAAGCATAACGAAACCACGCTACTCATTTGAACTGCGCAGTGCTTATAGAGTGTAGAGCCTGGTTTATACTCGCCGCGTCAGTACGAGCGCAAAGGTGCACACAGCAAAAATGACGCCAATATTGAGGAAACGATGGATGGTTTTCATGCTAAAGTAAAGTAAAAGACTGCTTCTTAAACCAACGGTGAACAAGTTGGTATTCTTGTGGGGGAAAAAAACATGCAAGTACTGTCACCGACAGCAAGTTTAGTTTTACTTTTCTGTTTGTTTTCATTTTGAAAACTTGTCATCTTTGCTGTTTCGTCACGTTATGCTATGTAAGCTCTCTTTTATATTTATTTGATTCCTCAGTGTTTGCTAAACGTTCTGTAATTTATTAGTCGGTATATAATACAGCGAGCCCGGCTTATAACATAGCAAAAGAGAAACTCCTGTTCACAAAATTTAAATCACAAATAATACTGATGAAAAATAAGGGGTTGAATGTTAACCACTTTCGTTTTCATATAACTATAAACTATGATAGAAGTTCATCTGAAGCATAAAACAGTTTTAAGTAACAGTCTCACGTGCGCACAGCAGCAGAGTGGTTTAGTTTTGTGTGAAAACATGGAGGATAAGCTGGGAGGTTTTAAAGAGTGCTTAGGGAATTATACAAATGAATATATGGATGAATTAATTATATGAATGTACCTCTGAAGATTCTGACTGTCTTCAGAAAAGATTGGATGGCATTTTGTTTTCACCTTCGCTCCATGTAATAGCTAATAAACTAGTGTTCAGTGAAATGATTTGTGTCAGTACTCTTTGAACATTTCCAGCACATTTTAACAATACCGTGATAATACTGATACTGCAAATTTACAGTGAAAAGTTTTACAGTGTACTCATATTTTTGAATTACACTGTAGTCACACTTTCATTGCATATTTATTCAATTTACAGGACAAGGCATGTGAGTTCTTCCCCATAGATGATGCTACAATCCAGCTTTACCTCTAAGGACTGTCACAAAAGGTTGCAAAACAGACATTGATGCTCAGGTAGCAAACACGTTATATTATTAAAGTGCAATTAAATTGCTAAAATTAAATTATTATACTGAAAAATGTTTAACCACTCTCAACTGCCCCTCGAAAAAAAGTAGTTTAGCACGGTGGTTCTCAACTCTGGTCCTGGGGACCCACTGCTCTGCACATTTTGTATGTCTCTGTTATCTGACACCCCGTTGAGTTCATTGAGTTCTCTGCTAATAAGCTGATTATCTGGATCAAGGATGTTAAATAAAGAAAACAGAGAAAATGTGCTGAGCTGGGTTTCCAAGACTGAAGTTGAGAACCACTGGTTTAGAAACATACAATTACATATGATTTATCTCTATGAAACAGGCATACCTATTATTTGCATAATTATGTATGGGTTTTATAGGTAACATTTACACTCACTAGCATCTTTATTAGGTACACAACTTGCTAGTACCGTATTGGACCTGCTATTGCCTTCAGTACTGCTTTAATTTGAGACTTCCGGTTGAGCATGCGAGTGAGAAGACAAACGTGGATTAAGCTCCAGAGGATTTAATCTTTTAATTGTACTTTTCAGGCAACCCAAATGATTTTAAGACACTTGGTGCCTTCTTTTCCAATTACTCAGTTTACAATTGAAGCCAGAAAGGATTTTTTGTTTCCTAAAAGGCATCAGAAAACTAAATTGAGAGAGTCATAGCGACAAGCTACCGCTGGATCTGGAAAAACCTTCACACCACTTTGGTCTCCGAGCTGACATCTTCCATAGAAATACAGGTGAAATCAGCTATTGACTCTGCTCTGGCCCCAGTTGTTGTGTCTTTTCAGAGTTATACAGTATCTCACAGAAGTGAGTACACCCCTCACATTTTTGTAAATATTTTATTATATCTTTTCATGATGAGCCTGATCAGCACCTAAACAATTACGATTGCATTAAAGCACTGTATTGTCTCAGAGGAGCAAACCAGATTTATAAAAGGACGGCATTCCTTTCTAATATTCATACTTTTTTATACTCAAAAAAAAAAAACAGCAACTCCTCTGAGGTGGTATTTTCCTTGGACACAAAACAGACGTTTGATAGGATAGAATAGGAATATATTTTTATGGTGCCTAAGGAGTTCGGCTTTGGGGATGGATTAATATCATGGATACATTTATTATATGTTGAGCCTCAAGCATCCATATACTGTATATTAACCATGTTCATCTTGATTATTTTACTTTGTCACAGGGTACGCACTAGGGATGTCTCCCTTAATTTTTGTCATAGCTATTGGGACTCTCTCAATAATGCTTAGAACATTTCCCGTATTTCAGGGAATAATCCAAAAGAGAACTGAACTGAAACTAGCTTTATATGCGGACCAGCTTGTTACTTTGTTACCGATCCAATATGCATCTATTCCCAAGATAATACACCTACTAGATGAATTTGGGAAATTCTCTAAGCATAAACTGAACCTTCAAAAGGCTGAATGTCTATGTATAAATCAATCTAGCCATAAAATAAAACAGACCGACATTCCTTTTCATCTGAATTATTGAAATATTGACATCATAGCATAGGGCAGTTGCTATAGATTTGTGGGTAGTGCATCCATGACGTCAATATCACATTCCACCACATTCTAAAGATGTTTTTTGCCGGCGTGTCCAGTCCTGTTCCTGGAGATCTACTTACCCGCAGAGTTCAGCTCCAACCCTGATCAAACACAAATGGAACAACTAATTAAAGGGATAGTTCACCCAAAAATGAAAATTTGATGTTTATCTGCTTACCCCCAGGGCATCGGTTTATGACGGTTTCACGATCGGTTTAATTCGGTTTTGTTTGTGTATGTTTTATGACTCTCAAAGCCGTGATTCCCATTCACTTCCATTATAAGACTGACAGACTGCAACGATTTGAGTTAAAAAACTTCATTTGTGTTCTACTGAAGAAACAAAGTCACCTACATCTTGGATGCCCTGGGGGTAATCAGATAAACATCAAATTTTCATTTTTGGGTGAACTATCCCTTTAATTAGTTGTTTCAGTTGTGTTTCATCAGGGTTGGAGCTGAACTTTGCAGGAAGGTCTACAAGAACAGGATTGGGCACAGATTACTATCTGGTGACTGTTGAGGCCATGTGAGCTCACTGTCATTAAAAAAAAAAAAAAAAAAAAAACATGATCTGAGCTTTTTGACATGTTGCACTATCCTCCTGGAGGTGGCCACAAGATGGGGCCATTAAGTGGTCATTAAGGAATGGACATGGTCAGCAACAATAGTGGGATGATGTTTAGCCAAGTATGGTAACCCATATGCTGAATTTTTGATCTGCATTTATCCCATTCCAGCACACACACACACCCACCGTGAACACACACCCAAAGCAGTGGGCAGCCACTTTTGATGTGGAGCAATTCCACTGAAGGTGGAAGAATGCGCTGTTCATTCACACCCAAAAATAAAAATAAAACATAAGCCCATATCAGTTATACAGTGTGACGAGCATGACGAGACCCCCCACCCCCACACAAACACACACTCGTGCCCCCTCAAAAATAATGAGTGCATAACGCCCCTGCTAAGGGGCCCAAAGTGTGCCAAGAAAACATCCCCCGCACCAATACACCACCATCAGGTTGAACTGTTGAGCCCATGCCCATTGTAGTCTAACTTTCCTGTTATTAGCTGACTGAAGTGGCACTCAGTGTGCTCTTCTGCTGCTGCAGACTATCTGCAGCAAGGTTTTACATGTTACACGTTCAGAGATGCTTTGCTTTTCTACATTCGCTGGTATTAACGAGCGCTTATTTTAGTTTCTTTTGACTTTCTATTAGCTTGAACCAGTCTAGCCATTTTCCTCTGACCTCTGTCATCAACAAGGCATTTTCACACAGATCTGCCGCACACTGATTTTTTTCTTTTCAGACCCTTCTCTGAAAACATGGTTTTTCATGAAAATGCCAGTAGATCAGCAGTTTATAAAATACTCCAGCATGTCTGGCACTAACAATCATGCCACATTCAAAATCACTTAATCACTTTTTTTTCCTTCCACATTCTGATGCTTGGCTTAAAATTCAGCAGATCCTCTTGACCCTGTCTACATGGTTAAATGCGTGCTGTTGTATGATTAGCTTATTAGACATTTGCATTAATGACCTATGGAACAGGTTTACCTGAAGTGGCCAGTGAGTGTACATGTATATTTTACACAGAACAATGAAATACCACATTAAATACCTCAGTATGTTGACAGTTTGTACTCTTCAGTCCAGCAGAGAGCAGTTTCACTCCTGAATCCTGCAGGTCATTGTTACTCAGGTCCAGATCTCTCAGGGGGGAGTCTGATGATTGTAGAGCTGAAGCCAAACTTTCACAGCACTGATCAGTGAGATTACAGCTGGCCAATCTAAACAGGGTAAAATAATTCATTACATACACACTGTGTGAATAGAAAATAATGTCTGAGAGCTTTGTATGCATTGTCTCATGTTTCTTAAAAGAAGGTGTCTGCATATAACACGAATGTAAAAGGTTTACATCTCACTGTGATACTTAGTTATCTTCTTTAATAGTTATGATAACAACCTCATATGTGGGATAAATGAATGGCCACATTATCATCTTGTTTTCATCCATTTTTATTTATGTCTTTTAATAGCTCTTGGCCATAAAGCAATCATAATTTAGAGTAAGTGATTACATGTGGAAGAAAACTTGAACTATACAAATACAAAAACACATGAAAGAATCTGCTAGCTGTATTTATAAAACTAGAAATGGCTGAAGCCTTGCTTATTATGCCTACCCTTTATGCATAATTAACTGATGAGCAACACTTTTCACTAAGAAATACAAGATAAACATGTTACATAAACATTACCCCAAATGTACATACATAATTCGAAACAACATAACAAAAAGTACACATTACGACTATTACTTCAATATTGTAACAATACATTCACAATTATTGATACTGAGTCATATAATTATTTAACACCTTATTTTTATACATTTTCTTGAATTTGCAGAGTGAATTACATCATTTTAATTCCTTATCACAATTATTCCATAGATTTACCCCTTTAACAGATAAACACCTACTTTTTGCATTAGTTCTTGCCCTAACTTTTTTAAACATGTACAATCCTCTTAGATTATACTGACTTTCTCTTATTTTGAACAGCCTCTGAATACAATTTGGAAGTAAATTATTATAAACTTTGAACATTATCTGTGAAGTACATAAATCAACTAGATCTACAAATTTTAAAGCATGTAAATTAATAAACAATTTGTTTATTGGTTCGTAATAATCAACCCTTTTAACAATCCTAATTGCTTTCTTTTGTAACATATATATTGAATTTATATAGGTTTTATAAGTATGACCCCACACCTCCACACAATAAGTAATGTATGGAACTATGAGCGCACAATACAATATATATAAAGTTTTTTCGTTCAAAATATGTTTTATTCTATTTAATATTGCAATGGATTTGGACATTTTTGTTTTTACATGGTTAATATGTGGTTTCCAACATAATTTATGATCAATTATAACACCCAAAAATTTATTTTCATACACTTAATCCTTAATTATTGTTACTTTGTCGATTACTAAATATTATAAACTTAGTTTTACTTAAATTCAGTGAACAGTGAAAATCATCAAACCATTTTTTGAAAACCATGAGTTCGATTTCCACTGTATTCAGAAGCTGTTCCAAGTTTTTCCCCGAACAATATAAATTTGTATCATCAGCAAACAAAACCATTTTTAATACTTTAGACACTTTACAAATATCATTTATGTACAGTACAAACAATTTGGGGCCTAACACCGAACCTTGCGGAACACCACAAGTGACTTTCATTACATCTGATTTAACATTATTTATTTGATTTATTTGTTATCTGTCATCGAGGTAACTTTTTAAAGGAAAAGCCTTTAAAGCAAAGGCTTTTCCTCTTTTTCCTCTTATCTCCAGTTTCATCATTAATAAACCATAATCAATAGTGTCAAACGCTTTTTTTAAATCTAGGAACACCCCCACAGTATATTCCTTATTATCCATTGAAGAAGCAATCTCTTCTACCAGTTCCATCACAGCCATTGAGGTCGACCTGTTTGTTCTAAAGCCATACTGATGATCACTTAATAATTCATGTTTGTCTATAAAATTATCAAGCCTGCGCACAAATATTTTCTCTAGAATTTTTGAGAACTGGGAAAGAAGAGAAATTGGTCTATAGTTGGAAAAAAGATGCCGATCTCCACTTTTAAAAATAGGAATAACTTTCGCTGTTTTCATATTACTAGGGAATATGCCTGTTAAAAAGGACTGATTACAAATGTGTGTTAATGGTTTTACTATATATTCTATAATATTTTTTATTAACGACATGTCAATGTCATTACAATCAGTGGAATATTTGTTCTTACAATTATTAACAATGTCAAGTATTTCCTTTTCGTCAACTCCCCTAATAAACACAGAGTAATCATTACTGGAAATATTAATTTCACCTATCCTATCCCCAGTACTCTGCTCCACAATCTCTTTTGCTAAATTGTACCCAATATTTACAAAATACTCATTAAATTCATTGACAATGTCAATCATTTTATTTATACTTAATTTATCATCATTAACAAAATAAGTTGGGTAATCTACTTTTTCAGTATTCTTTTTAATTATACTATTAAGTACTTTCCATGTTGTTTGAATGTTATTCTTATACTTATTCAATAACTTATTATAATAGTCCTTTTTACTAAATCTTATAATGCTTATTAATTTATTTTTATATATCTTATATTTATTTTCCACTTGTTTGGTTCTAGTTACTATAAATTTCCTGTATAATGCATTTTTCTTTTTGCATGCTTTCTCTATTCCCTTAGTAATCCATGGTTTATCCTCGTTTTTTTTTTTGCTTTTTTACAGTCCTCTTAGACAAACAATGTTTTTCATATTTTTCAATGAATATGGACAAAAAAGCATCATAAGCACTATTAGGATCTTTACTTACATAAACCTCACTCCAATTTTGATTCTTTAAGTCCTCACTGACAGCATCCATCACAGCCATTGAGGTCGACCTGTTTGTTCTAAAGCCATACTGATGATCACTTAATAATTCATGTTTGTCTATAAAATTATCAAGCCTGCGCACAAATATTTTCTCTAGAATTTTTGAGAACTGGGAAAGAAGAGAAATTGGTCTATAGTTGGAAAGAAGATGCCGATCTCCACTTTTAAAAATAGGAATAACTTTCGCTGTTTTCATATTACTAGGGAATATGCCTGTTAAAAAGGACTGATTACAAATGTGTGTAAATGGTTTTACTATATATTCTATAATATTTTTTATTAACGACATGTCAGTGTCATTACAATCAGTAGAATATTTGTTCTTACAATTATTAACAATGTCAAGTATTTCCTTTTCGTCAACTCCCCTAATAAACATTGAGTAATCATTACTGGAAATATTAATTTCACCTATCCTATCCCCAGTACTCTGCTCCACAATCTCTTTTGCTAAATTGTACCCAATATTTACAAAATACTCATTAAATTCATTGACAATGTCATTAATTTGATTTATACTTAATTTATCATCATTAACAAAATAATTTGGGTAATCTACTTCTCCAGTATTCTTTTTAATTATACTATTAAGTACTTTCCATGTTGTTTGTATGTTATTCTTATGCTTGTCCAATAACTTATTATAATAGTCCCTTTTACTAAATCTTATAATGCTTATTAATTTATTTTTATATATCTTATATTTATTTTCCACTTGTTTAGTTCTAGTTACTATAAATTTCCTGTATAATGCATTTTTCTTTTTGCATGCTTTCTCTATTCCCTTAGTAATCCATGGTTTATCCTCGTTTTTTTTGCTTTTTTTACAGTCCTCTTAGACAAACAATGTTTTTCATATGTTTCAATTAATATGGACAAAAAAGCATCATAAGCACTATTAGAATCTTTACTTACATAGACCTCAGTCCATTTTTGATTCTTTAAGTCCTCACTGAGAGCAGCAATGACTTCTGGTGTTCTATGTTGAATTGTTTTAAAGCTATTTATCCTATTTCCTTTGTTTTTTTCAAATAGTCTTTGAAAGATTGCAAAAACTGGAAGATGGTCAGTCATATCATTTATAAATAACCCTCCTACTATTTTCCCTTCAATTTCGTTTGTATATATATTGTCTATTAATGTAGCAGTATCTTTAGTTATTCTACTAGGTTTTGTAATCACAGGAAATAAACCTTTACTATACAGAGTGTCAATAAAATCTGTTATCCTCTTATTTCCATTTGGATTCAACAAATCAATATTGAAATCTCCACATATAATTTGTACCTTGTTCTCACTTCCCCCGAAATGCGTAACACCTCAGGAAAGCAGAACAGACCCCTGGTCCCCATGGCAACTAATGCTGATAGCACTGGTTTTATTACTCAAAGGAATGCAAGACGAAAATCACTACCTTTCCATAGGAAGAGACACAATGCACAGTAGAAATTGAGTTTTCTCTAATTAATTCATAGGAAAACCTTTCTTTGAATGAACACGCATATCCTGCAGGTCATTGTGTATGTTGTCGTTATACTGTATATGCCGGCTTGTGATGGAACCACTCGCTTCTGTCATCTTACCTATATGTAATCCTACCATGTTTAGTATCTATGAATTAGTCTTCTGATGATCTAAACGAGAGTGTATATTATATGTTGGTACATAGGCAATATATTAGTGTCCTGAGAATCTTTAGTAATTTCGATTCAAGTTCCATATGCAAATTACCATGCTTTCACACAAAGGGTCATAAAAATCCCCAGTATTTCCAACCTCCCGCTTGGGACGTCAGCCTTTCTCATTGGACAAGCCCATCTTGAGAGGCGTAAATCTTCTCAGACTTTAAAGGCCTCACATCAGTGAGTCGGTGGTTCGGTTAGATTCTAAGATGAAGACATGAGCTAGAACGCTCCAGGACACCCTAAGTTTTGTGCCAAACTGAAGCAACAGTGTTACAGCACTGAGCAGTGAGTTTGCAGTCAGCCAATCTGAACAGGGTAATGAGAAATAATTCATGATTACATACACAATGCATAGCTAGAAATTGATGTTTGAGAGCATTTGATGCATTGTCTCATGTTTTTGATAAGAAGGTGTCTGCATAGAACATGAATGTGAAGGTTACATCCCAATATTGTATGAAAGAAATGATAACTTCATATGTGGAGTAATTGATGATTTATTAAATCACCACATTATCATCATGTTCTCATAATTTTTTATTAATGTCTTTCAGTAGATCTTGACCATAAAACACTCATGAATTAGAGAACAAGTAGAACAATCCTTAAAGTATATACATACAAAAACACATGAAATATATATATATATATATATATATTAAAATCTGAACCAATGTGAAACACAAACCTCAGTATGTTGAGTTGACAGTTTGGACTCTTCAATCCAGCACAGAGCAGCTCCACTCGTGAAACCTGCAGGTTATTTTTACTCAGGTCCAGATCTCTCAGGGAGGAGTCTGATGATTGTAGAGTTGAAGCCAAAATCTCACAGCACTGATCACTGAGATAACAGCTGGCCAATCTAAACAGTGTAATGAAAAATAATTCATTATATACATACTGTATAGATAGAAATTGATGTCTGAAAGCATTGTCATTGTCTCATATTTCTGATAAAATGGTGTCTGCATAGAACATGAATGTAAAGGTTTGCATCCCACTGTGATGCTGAATTCTGTCATGACCTGACTTGCTATTGCCAATACATTCACAGACATGCTGCTGCACATATACAATAGAAATACATGAATCCTTTAATAATGACCACATTATCACTCTTTTATTCATGTCTTTCAATAGTTAGCTTTCAATATGCTAGCTGTATATATAAAACTCAAATATATATATATAATCACACATTATTTTGTATTAAAATCTGAATCGGTGTGTAAAAGCCAAACCTCAGTTTGTTGAGTTGACAGTTGGGACTCTTCAGTCCAGCACAGAGCAGCTTCACTCCTGAATGCTGCAGGTGATTGTTACTCAGGTCCAGCTCTCTCAGGGAGTTTGATGATTGTAAGACTGAAGCTACAATTTCACAGTGCTGATCAGTGAGATCACAGCCTGTCAATCTGAAAACAGGGAGGACATGTTGGTGAGCTGGTGTCTCCATGAGATTGCAAGACTGTAGGATTTCCTTGTGTAGCAGACCTTAAAGTATGTGTCAATACATATTATTTGATTATACGATTTCAGATAATATCATCTGACAGTGCAAATGTGCCCTTGTTTTGGCTCTCTATCAAGTTGTGTTTGGGTGTTTATTTATATATTTTAAATGAAGACTTTGAATAGATTGTTTTAAACAAATGTAAATATTTACTGACAAGTTCACTGAAATTCATCACTTCAGCTGGAAAAACTTAAAGAATGAATGAGCTGACTTGGCCAAGATACACAGAATGCCCAAAAGCACTGTAATTTTAACTTCAAAGTCTGCATGAACCAGAAATTGTGATTGTCTTCCCTATTGTGACGCACCTGAGTGAAACTCAGAAAAATGTGGGACTTGGTTTTGTCCTTTGGGAACTGATTTGATTTTTGGATCATTGTTATTTACTGATTAATGTGAGCGTTTCATGAGTGACAGGTTGCTGGAAGGATTGAAACTTGTCTGGCTACTGGACAACCTTATTGTCCGATTTAAGAATATTAACTAAATCAATTAAAAAACAAGATCATACTGCAGCTACTTTAAACTGTAAAAAATAAACCATTGAGTTTTGTTAAAGAACTGTACACAATAGTCTAGTCCTTATAAAGCAGTTAGGTAAAACAAAAATGAGCATCTCTGCATTTTTGTCAGCAAATTAATTGATTGTTTCATCTTCCTGACAAAACATATCAGCAAAATGTTTATATTGGGCCTTTATCTGCATAAATGATATGCCAAAAATATTGTGCATCCCTAGTCTGTAATAAATGTTTTCTTAAAATATTTTTAATTCATTTATTTATTCAAATTAACAGCAGCCTCAGTTGTATTAGTTTTACTCATAGCTTGATTATGTTTACAAAGTGTACACGTTTTATAAAACCCTTTTTTAAATCATTTATTTATAAAAATATATTTATTGTATTAATTTGGTAAAGAATAAAAAAACAACACTTAACTGCAATCATTTACAGTGTATGCTTGTGAACAAACCCAGAAGATCCTATTCACCACCATCAATTTTTGTCAAATGTAACTACTGCATGTTTGTATTTTCATACTTACAGAGCTTTTCTGCAGTTCCTCAGAGCAGGTAACAGTCTCTGTCTCCCATCTTTTGATTTAGTGGTGATTTTTTTAAGATCAAACTCATCCAGCACCTCCTCTGACATCAGGATTATGTTTGCCAAAGTTGAGCATTGTGTGAGAAATAACTTTTTCTTTTGTATTAGAGTTTAAAAATGCCTGCATTTCTTCGACAACAGAATTATCCTTCATCTCAATCAAGCAGTGTGACAGATTCATCCATCTGTCAGGACTGCCATTGTTTTTTTGATCTTGTTTGAGGTTTTGGGTTATTTTCTTGATGCTCTCTGGGTTGTTCTCTGTGTGTATCAGTGCATCCTGTAAGAGTCTCTGATTGGACTCCAGTGAGACGCCATGAAGAAATCGAAGGAAAAGATCCAAGTGTCCGTTTTTACTCTTCAAGGCTTTATTCATTGCTCCTTTCAGAAACACATCCAGAGAAACATCCTCACACTGAGTTCTGGACTTTCCTGTCAGGAACATTTCCAGAACCTCGTTGTTCTTGTGTAAATAGCAGTAAAACACATACAGTGCTGAAAAAAACTCCTGAAAGCTCAGATGTACAAAGCTGTAAACCTTCCTGTGATAAATCACAGATTCCTCTCTAAAGATCTCAGTGCAAATCCCAGAATACACTGAGGCGTCAGTGACGTCTATGCCGCTCTCTCTCAGGTCCTCCTCATAAAACATCACATTGCCCTTCATCAGCTGATTGAAAGCCAGTTCAGCAAGTTTCACAATCACTTCTCTGTTGGACTGCAGGAGTTTCTCCAGATCTCTCTCTTCATACTTCTGGTTCCTCATATTTGTTTGAATGAGCAGGAAGTAGATGTACATTTCAGTCAGAGTTTGGGGGATTGGGAGTTTTTTTTTTTTTTGTTTTGTATGTGACCGTTATTTCAGAATGTATCGCCTTACTGTTTCCATGGCGATGCATCATGCTTGTCATGTGAAACACCGCAGCCACAATAGCTGTGTATAAGTGAGGTATGTAACTGTGTTTTGGCACAAAACTGTGTTTTGCATACCACTGCAGTGGGGCAGGCGTCACACTGACTGGCACAGCCTAACTTCAGGCAATTATGTTTTATGCTTGTGAACATACACACAGAAAATACTCAGCAAACCTCCATCACAACTTATAGCAATATTATTTGATTTTTACACTCACACAGCTTTTCTGCAGTTTCTCAGAGCAGGTACCAGTCTCCCTCTGCCCTCTTTTGATTTGATGTTGTACTTATTAAAGTCCAACTCATCCAGCACCTCCTCTGACATCAGGATCATGTTTGCCAAAGTTGAACATTGTGCAAGAGAAAGACTTTTGCTTCTTGATTTAGATTTTAAAAGCGCCTGCACTTCTTCAACAACAGAATTATCTTTCATCTCAATCAAGCAGTGTGACAGATTCATTCATCTTTCAGGGCTGACATTGTTTTTTTGACCTCGTTTGAGGTTTTGAATTATTTTCTTGATGATCTCTGGGTTGTTCTCTGTGTGTATCAGTGCGTCCTGTAAGAGTCTCTGATTGGACTCCAGTGAGACGCCATGAAGAAATCGAAGGAAAAGATCCAAGTGTCCGTTTTTACTCTTCAAGGCTTTATTCATTGCTCCTTTCAGAAACACATCCAGAGAAACATCCTCACACTGAGTTCTGGACTTTCCTGTCAGGAACATTTCCAGAACCTCATTGTTCTTGTGTAAATAGCAGTAAAACACATCCAGAGAAACATCCTCACACTGAGTTCTGGACTTTCCTGTCAGGAACATTTCCAGAACCTCGTTGTTCTTGTGTAAATAGCAGTAAAACACATACAGTGCTGAAAAAAACTCCTGAAAGCTCAGATGTACAAAGCTGTAAACCTTCCTGTGATAAATCACAGATTCCTCTCTAAAGATCTCAGTGCAAATCCCAGAATACACTGAGGCGTCAGTGACGTCTATGCCGCTCTCTCTCAGGTCCTCCTCATAAAACATCACATTGCCCTTCATCAGCTGATTGAAAGCCAGTTCAGCAAGTTTCACAATCACTTCTCTGTTGGACTGCAGGAGTTTCTCTGGATTTCTCTCATCATACTTCTGATTCCTTATGTTGATCTGAGTCAGCAGGAAGTGGATGTACATTTCAGTCAGAGTTTTAGGGC
>NW_015537957.1:296048-313531 GCF_001515605.1 Sinocyclocheilus anshuiensis
AAGCTGTAGACTTTCCTCTGATGAATCACAGATTCCTGCTTAAAGATCTCAGTGCAAATCCCAGAATACACTGAGGCGTCGATGACATCTATGTCGCACTCTTTCAGATCCTCCTCATAGAACATGATATTGCCTTTCTTCAGCTGTTTGAAAGCCAGTTCAGCAAGTTTCAAAATCACGTCTCTGTTGGACTGCCAGTGTTTTCCAGGATCTCTCTCATCATACTTCTGATTCCTTAGGTTTATCTGAATGAGCAGAAAGTGGATGTACATTTCAGTCAGAGTTTGAGGGATTTCTGCACTGTCATCTTGTTCTAGGATGTTCTGAAGCACAGTGGATGAGATCCAGCAGAAGACGGGGATGTGGCACATGATGTGGAGGCTTCTTGCTCTTCTGATGTGTGAGATGATTCTGCTGGCTTGATGCTGGTCACTGATTCTCTTCCTGAAATATTCCTCCTTCTGAGGCTCATTGAATCCCTGAATTTCTGTCAGACGGTTGATGTATTTGGAGGGGATCTGATTGGCTGCTGCTGGTCTGGTGGTGATCCAGATGAGAGCAGAGGAAAGCAGATCTCCTTTCATGAGGTTTGACATCAACAGACCCACTGATGAAATCTCAGTAACATCAGAAACTTTCTCACTGTCTGAAAACATCAGTGAAATTCTGCTTTCATCCAGACCATCAAAGATGAACACAACTTTACATTCATCATAAATCTTTGAGTCCAGATCTTGAAGTTCAGGATGAAAGTCAAGCAGAAGTCTGTGAAGACTGTAATGATGATCTTTAATTAAGTTCAGCTCTCGAAATGTAAGCACAAACATGAAATCTATATCTTGATTGGCTTTTCCCTCGGCCCAGTCCAGAATGAACTTCTGCACAGAGACGGTTTTTCCAATTCCAGCGATGCCTTTAGTAAGATCAGTCTTTATTTTGTCTTTCTTCTCATATCCTGGATCAGATAAAGGATTAAAGATGTCATTGCAGTTGATTGGAGTGTCTTGGAGTGTCCTGTAACTTTTCTCCATCTGCAGCACCTCATGTTCTTCATTCACTCCTTCACTCTCTCCCTCTATGATGTACAGCTGTGTGTAAATCCTGTTCAGGAGGGTTTGATTCTCTTGTAGTTTGACTCCCTCAAACAAGCTCTCATACTTGTTCTTCATGCTGGTTCTGTGCTGGTCTTTGACTCTCTGACGCACTGGTTGATGAGAATCGAGCTGCAGAGCTGCTTCTGTGTCATTATGACTGAAGTGGTTCTGACTGTTTGAGGATGTGAAGATCTGACAGGACCCATATCTGATCTGGTCAGCTCTCCCACCACTGCAAACACATTAAGATGAACAGAGACTCAAAAACAAACAGAAAATACCTTTATCAAAATAGATAAAATATTACTCCTTGTGGCCAATTTATTTCCTGACATCACAAATGGAGTTTCTCAATGTTCTGTTCAAGAGCCAATATTGTTTCATATGCACTGTAGATTATTAATGCCCAGCAAGAATTTGAAGGTAGATAATGACCTGCATTGTATTTAAATGATTACTGAACATTTGAATACTGTACACATGGTAAAACAGGACATTCAGACAGTCTACATATGGTAAAGAGAACAAGGCTCCTCATCTACACTGCATGCCAACAAAGGAACTTTTGCTACACACACTGAGGACCGACAGAACGACCCATTTGGCATTTCAAATCCTGCTATGACCCGGTCTTTCATGAATATCAATACCTTGCTCAGAGAATAAAATGAAAAACTTGCGGGTGATGTTTGTAACTTTTTTTGTTGTTACTTTGTGGTAATTTTATTTATTTTTTTCTTCTTGCTTAAATACTTTGCAATAATTCCTTTTTTTTTGTTGTTATTGATAAGTGTTAGAAGCTAAAGTGATTATAACTTACATTCATTAATCACTGTAGTAGTGAATTACAAATAAACACATTTAGACCCTTGTCTGTTCAACTCTAAACCTTTGATTTATCTTCTGCTTGGTAAAACACAGAGGCTGTGGCTCATTATTTATACACATTAATGTTGTCTGCGTGCTCAGGTTAAATCCCACGCCACACTATCATAATCCAAACGAACAATCTTCCTTAAATATAATTATTTGTATCAACCACAACAACAATTTTAATAGAGACAGATTAATAATATTGCAGTCAGATAAAAAAAAAATCTATTTCAAACATCATCCTGCAACTGTTTTTGTTCTGATTATTGTTTCAAAATAGAGGTGTAAACAATAACACTTTATTTTAAGGTGTCCTTGTTACACAGGTTACATGTACTTACTATTATAATAACAATAAAGTATGCATAATTACATGCAACTAACCCTAAGCCAAACCCTCATCCTAACCCTAACCATATAGTAAGTACATGTTAATTAATATTACTCAGTACTTAAATGTGTAATTACACTGTAACAAGGACACATTAAAATAAAGTGTAACCAGAAAAGCAAAATAAAGCACAAAAAGAATATCTCTTTAAAATTTATTTTAAAATAGATACCTAGAACTGTATAAACCTTTTGATTTAATGAAGCAGAAATTAAGATTAGTGTCTGTCTTTAGCTTTTTCTTAAACTTTTTTTACTGTAGTACACTCTGAAAGTGTGTAGACCTAGAGTAAAATTTACAGCACACATCATGGTTTGATCAATATAATCAGATATGTGAGAAGCTAACTGTTGTTTGTGGAAAGCTGTCATAATTTCCCCTTACAAAATAAAGATGATTTTCAGTTTTTCAAAGTGCACAAAATGATGTAGGTTAGTTGTCCTCAAACTGTGGCACAAAGCACTACTCTGGAACATTTAGCTCTATATATTGTATATATATTAGGGGGTTTTAGGAACATGGCTATGTGCATGAACTGTGCATCTGTGTATCTATATGATAACACCGTGTTCATTGCTCCCTACTCCCTGAGCAGGGGAAATCCATTGAATCCATTACTTAACTTCGGAACATGGGCTGTAATTGGGAACCGCTGATGTAGCCTATTGTAGTAATGTTGTCTCTGGTATTCTGGACCTCATTAAGGTGTCCTTGTTACACATGTTACATGTACTTACTATTATAATAACAATAAAGTATGCATAATTACATGCAACTAACCCTAAGCCAAACCCTCATCCTAACCCTAACCATATAGTAAGTACATGTTAATTAATATTACTCAGTACTTAAATGTGTAATTACACTGTAACAAGGACACATTAAAATAAAGTGTAACCAGAAAAGCAAAATAAAGCACAAAAAGAAAGAACAAATATTTTTTAGAGTTTTTTTCTATGATTTTTATTTATTCTGATGCACTTGTTGTTAAAAAGGAACATCAGTTGATGAATATTTATGAAAATAAATGATTTATTACTTTTTTTCGCACACTCTTGGCTCTTGTGTTAAATTTCCCACCCTACATGATTATACTCAGACCGGCTCAAAGGGCACCTTGTCATTACTAAATTCAGGGGACTAAAATATATGTTACACATGATACTCACACAGAGTCAGAGGTCACAGGTCCATCACTGAGATCAATGGATTTGTTACTCTTCATAGACACACAGCTAGATACTGGAGATGCTGCTCTCTTTCGATTCCTGCTGATGATACTGAGAAAAAGACAGAAATATTTCAGATTACTTCTCTGTAGTTTATCTGTCTTCTCAAATTAAACTTACATTTGTCAAAACTAGAATGTGTATAACATATAGTTGTAAAGAAAAAAAACAAATGTTTTATACACAATATTGCTTTAATAAAATACAAACTTCAACCAGTTACAAATGAAAAATAACCAGTATGCATGTGAAATACTACTTGAATGCTATTAATGCAATACTGTTTGTATCTCTTTAAAATTTCTTTTAAAATAGACACCTAGAACTGTATAAACCTTTTGAGTTAATGAAGCAGAAATTAAGATTAGTGTCTGTCTTTAGCTTTTTCTTAAACTGTTTTTACTGTAGTACACTCTGAAAGTGTGTAGACCTAGAGTAAAATTTCATGGTTTGATCAATATAATCAGATATGTGAGAAGCTAACTGTTGTTTGTGGAAAGCTGTCATAATTTCCCCTTACAAAATAAAGATGATTTTCAGTTTTTCAAAGTGCACAAAATGATGTAGGTTAGTGGTTCTCAAACTGTGGCACAAAGCACTACTCTGGAACATTTAGCTCTATATATTGTATATATATTAGGGGGTTTTAGGAACATGGTCAGAAACAACAGGTCTGCAACATCGAGCACCACAATTTTATTCTCATGCAAAAACAAAGCGCATTCAAAAACTGATCCACAAAAAAGGCTAGATATTGTTCTGTTTGACCTTAACGCAACACTATGTAACTTTTTCTGTGTTCAAAATTTGCAAAATGTATAATGAGCGAGTACATCATGAATTCATCTTCCAAACCGCGTTTTTGTCTTATTACTACTAATCACTACGGTACACTTATAATAAGTACTTATATTTGGACTATTGTAGCCTGGTCGGGTCGTCACCGCTGCGGAGTAACACATACCTGCGTGAGTCGCCATAGACATAAACTTAGAGAAGTAGCTCCGGTTGGAATGTTCTTCCGCGGGATGTGTGCAGTTCTGTTTATTAACCGCTAGAGCGCCTAAAGTTACATAGTGCTGCTTTAAAGTTGGTGAGCTATATTTCCTGTAGACTAGAGTGATTTGTTTTGAGCATCATAAAGATAATGATAGCTGCTCAAACTTCTAGACAGATGAACGTTTTCGATAAACATCATAAAATATGTACATTATCAAGTGTTAGTTGGAGTGCAAAACTTCTAAATGTTACTGGTGTATGTGAGTTTTAGATGCTGTTTTCATCAGACTCTTCTAAAGATCTTCATGATATGTGCATTTTGTGAATGCTGCTCACAAGTCCTTAAAGGACAGTTCACCTCCATTAAAAGTCCTTTGACCTTTTTAGATATTCAAAGTCTTGGTTGTGTGGACTTTCAATGGAGGGACAGAAAACTTTCAGGTTTCTTTAAAAATATCTTCATACTGTATGTGTTTTGAAGATCAAGTCTTGGGTTTGGAACGACATGAGGGTTAGTAAATAATGACATTTATTTTTTGAGTGAACTGCTTGAGTTCAAAGAGATTTCTATTTGTTCAGTGCTGAAAAAATAATTTGGATGTTTTAAGTTGCTCAAAAAGTAAGAAAACCCCTGATGTAGGTTTTTAAGAATAACACATTAGTGTTGCAGCATTTTGCAAATATTTATACACTACATTGTTGTTTTTCCTTAAGCCAAACTGACCTTAGGTTACATTTCAGTGATTATGAGGGTGTTTGTCAGCAGGCATCTGCAAGTTTAATTAGTAATCTTTTATTATTACTATTATTACCATGAATGTTAAATCAAAAGAGCTCTAAAAATCTCTGAAATCAGCTTCATACCCAGTCTTGGGTATTTGCATAAATCTGCCAACTTCCTCTGATCATTATATCACTTCACTGGGACACAGACAGTTTTACAGCTTTAGTTAGTGAGCAGCATTGAATATTTTAGAAATAATAGATATGATAGATTGTCTTTCTTCTTTTCTTCATACAGTGATTTACTAATGTCTGCTTTTCAGAGTAAGAGACCTCAGTGAATGATTTACCATTTTAAAATATTTCATAGCCAAGTTTCACTACAGCAGATAGTTGAGGACCTAGATGATACTCACACAGGGTCAGAGGTCACAGCATCTCCATCACTGAGATTAGGGGGCTGATACATGGAGTTGTTACTCTTCATAGACACACAGCTGAATCCTGGAGATGCTGCTCTATGAGGGTACATCACTGAGATTAGGGGGCTGATACATGCAGTTGTTACTCTTCATAGACACACAGCTGAATCCTGGAGATGCTGCTCTGAGTGTTAACATCACATTTAGGGGGCTGATTCATGGAGTTGTTACTCTTCATAGACACACAGCTGAATCCTGGAGATGCTGCTCTCTGAGCGACAACATCACTGAGATTAGGGGGCTGATTCATGGAGTCGTTACTCTTCATAGACACGCAGCTGAATCCTGGAGATGCTGCTCTCTGAGTGTTAACATCACTGAGATTAGGGGGCTGATACATGGAGTTGTTACTCTTCATAGACACACAGCTGAATCCTGGAGATGCTGCTCTATGAGTGTCAACAGAAGACTCCTGCTCTCTCTCCTCATACACACTCATTTTACAGGCTTTTCTGCTTCTTTTCCTGCTAGATGAGACTTGATTTCAGGCCTGTATGTGGAGTCAGAGAACATACACTGAATTTGGATACACTAAAGGAAGTTAAAATTAACATTAACATTTATCTTAAGCATTTCAGGATTATGAGAAATATTTTTCTAGCTCACATTTAACTCTGCAGTCTCTTCATAATACATAAATACAAATTAATTTAAAACTGTAAAACATTGTAATGTAACATTATCACGCATGCTCAATTTACAGTTGTGGTCAAAAGTTTACATAGACTCTGAAAAAAATTGCTAAATGTTAATAATTTTACTAAAAATAAGTCGAACTACTATATCAAATTGAATAAATAAATAAGTAAATTAGAGGACAAAAATAACTCTATACTGTACATTTACCATTTTCAGCCATTTTATGAGTGAGTTTGCATCTTGAAAATTCTTGAGAGTAACTAAAAAATTAACATATCACCTGTACCCAGAGGTGCCTTAAGATAACCAGAGGCCCCTGGGCTACAGCATTAGGGCCCCCTTACCCCAGATAAAAAAAAATGTATTTTTTTTAGCTTCCTAATGATTATTTAGCCTATGTTGAATTTTAATATATATATATATATATATACACACACACACACATACATATATATTCGGTAATTAGGTATATCACGGTAATGAATATGCACGATATTGTTATTGTGGGTACTTCAAAATACTGTGAATAATTATTTATTATAAATAATTCCGATTTTTTTTTAATAAATAGAATAGAAATATTATAAAATATTTTTTTGAATGCATTAAGAATAATTTTCCCATCAACTGGTTACAATGCACAACATACATGCATGTTTGAAAGACGCATACTCACTCTGATGTAAACAAGCACAGAAGAGAAGTGCATGGCGGAGCACGTGAGAGACGCTCTGGATAAAGCGCACATTCACTCTACGACAGCAGATGGCGCCAGCCGTTACCCTGGAAAAAAATAAATAAAGTAGCTGCGCTACGTTCTAAAACGTATTTAAATAGTTTAAATAGCCATTCAGATTGTTGTATCCGCAGTGGTGTTCAACACAGGGGCAAGTACTTAAATGTTTGGACTTAATAGGCTATTTATTTTCAAACTTTTTTTCTTTTTTTTTTTACATTTAAATCTGGACTACAACATGCCCTAGATATTGTTTGGAAGTGTTTTGATTATTTATTGTTCGGTCACACTCATATTTTTCTAATCTTAGGTAATTCCAATATTTAATAACACATTGCTAAATTCAAAAGTTGCAACTGTGTTATTTAATTCTGTTTTTGTTCTGTTGAGCTTATGAATGCAATGGCCAATCAGAGGCGTTCAGAAGAGTCATGGCTGAAATGCTGCTGTTTTATCACTGCGGGCTTGCTTCATATTATGTTAATTAATTAGTTAACAAACTGCCAATGAAAAAAATTATTTTTCTAATCTTAGGTAATTCCAATATTTAATAACACATTGCTAAATTCAAAAGTTGCAACTGTGTTATTTAATTCTGTTTCTGTTCTGTTGATCTTATGAATGCAATGGCCAATCAGAGGCGTTCAGAAGAGTCATGGCTGAAATGCTGCTGTTTTATCACTGCGGGCTTGCTGACTGAATTCTCTGGCGAATTCTCTCATCAGAAACAACAAAGTGCAGATGTGCGTACGTACGAATGTAAGTAAGATATTAATTAATTTCACACTGTACACAGCTTAAGTAATTATAATGGGAGTTTTTGAGAGTGCTTGAACTCTGGCTAAACTAAATGAAAATGTTCTTTGATAATGTAAATGTTCTTTGTTCTCTTTCTGTACGATGAAAGTGTTATAATTAGTCACTTACAATGTTTTTATTAAATTCACATTAAATACAAAGTCAGTCGTATTAAAAATATTTTATGGCACGACACCCATATCTGGTACTTAAGTAAAAAGATCAGGTTTTTAGCTAATAGATTACACTATTAGGCTACTTTGCCCATCACCCGTTGTGGATCAACTAACAATCTACAATACAAAGGTGCAAAATGCATATACTTACACATATTTGACAATCGAGATATTTCATGATATAGTTAACACGTTTGGGAATATTTCGAATACAAAGGAAAAAATGTAATTAAAACAAGCCCATATCAGTTATACTGTGATATCGTGGCTGCTGTGTATCACATGACAAGCATGACAAGACCCCCCCACACACACACACACACACACACACACACTCACTCACTCTCGTGCCCCCTCAAAAATAATGAGTGCATGACGCCCCTGACCACAGATATACCTATACCTAAACATTTCTATGATATCCGCGCATTTGTACAGTAAGTTACTGAACTCGCACTGTATGATGTTACAGAAAACTCGTCCGGTTTCTTTCACACAGCAGGGCGTCGCAGAAAATGCCGTTGCGAGTCCTGAAAATGTACGAGTGTGTGAGTGTGTGTTTGTTTCTAGAATACTGCTGTCACTGCTGCAAACTCCCATATATACAAATAATTATTAGAAACATATAATTTACGTGTAGCTAGGCTCCTCTTCAGTGTAGGCCCCTGGATTCAGGCCGTTGAAGCCTGTGTTAAAGCACCCCTGCATGTGCCTTATGTGACATGTCTGTTTAGGCGCACATGATATTGATATTACAGCTAGGAAACGTTATAACGAACTTACCGTAACATGTGAAGGTATTTTCTGGTTTTGAACCCTGCGAGATAGCGTCTAGTCATCCGATATGAAAGCTTTCACTTTCACGTTGACCTTCTTCTTCTGGTACTGTTTAATGTCGGTTGACAAGCCAACTGATGGTGTATTACTGCCGCCAACTGGACTGGAGTGTGAAGCATCAATAGAATGGAAGGAGAACGCATTCACGGAGAGAGAGAGAGAGAGAGAGAGAGACGTTTATATCTCTTTATTTATACAAAATTATTATTATTATTTTTTTTTTTACATGTTATTTTTTCCTTCTTTTTTTCACAATTACCAAGTTCGAGTACAGCAACCTTTGTACTGCCTGCAGCCTGAAAGTCTTGATTCTGCTTTTAATATCTGTTAATCCTTGTCCACCTTCATTCACTGGTAAGAAAAGAACGGCAGCTTTAGTCCAGTGTTGTCCAGTCCAAAAAAAATCCACTAATCTTTTTTGTACCCCCCAAAATCAACCATACATTTTCCTCATAATTTTGTTTTAAAAACTCGTGTAACTTTTAAAAAGTTTGTATCCTCTCTGCACCAGTATTTGGTGCATAAATATTCATAAAAACAAAAGTAGTGCCATTTATAATTGTTTGAACAGCCAAAATTCTTCCTCTTTCTATTTCATTAACAGACACAGTGGTTATATTAATCATCTTTGAAAATAAAATAGCAACTCCTCCACTAACATTTGTACCATGACTCATAAATAATTCACTTCTCCACCCCATTTTCCATTCCACTTAATTCTTTACATCACTATGCGTCTCCTGTATAAATGTTACATCAATACTCTTATTTTGTATGTAGGCTACTCATTTAAACTTGCTCTTTTCCTGATATTTCTTCCCCCATTAATGTTAATGGAGCCTATTCTAAAGTACTCCATGAAAGAAGACAGAAAAAGGAAAAATAAAGAAGACAAGACAAAAAGGAACAAATAGATCACCCCTTGTGATTCCTTCATAAATAAACTATAAGGAGTTTTCAAGAGCCTTTTCTTTTCTCAAGTTTGTTACCATTTTTTTTAACCGGAATCTTTTCCTTCTACTCAACTCTTCATAACTGACAGTCTTTTGTAGCCTGATCACTGAAGCGGAAAACTTTTTCACATCAGGAAAAAATTCTTTAACTTCTACTTTTCTTCCAAAGGTTACATCAAGGAAATCGTTAATCACTTTTACAGTATATAACTGATCTTCATCATAGTTGGAGGGAATATCTGACATTTCAGAAAGACAATCATCATCAGCCATCTCTTCAGACACATCAGTGCTTTCAGAGAGCTGAGACAGAGATATATTATCAATTTGATTCTCAAAAGTGTCTACATCAATATTATCAGAACTCTCATAATGAGATTTTTTCACATCACTTGTTCCTGCCTCTTCACAATGCATCCTTTTGTTTTCTCCATCACAATTATTTTTTTTCCCTTTTGTTTCCCTAATTTCTTTTCACTCGATTCCTACTGTCCTATATCTTCAGTAGATTCACTTTGTTCATGAGTACTCAGTTTATTATTTGCACTCTGCTCTTTGTCAGTTCCATTTTCTATCTCTATTTCTTTACTTTTATCTGCATTCTCCGCTTCACCAACGACCGCATGTTCACCTTCATTTGTTTTGTTGGTATTTCCTTCTGTTTGTGTTTTTTGCGGGCATTCCATTTTTTTATGCCCAAAATTACCGCACTCAAAGCATTTCAAATGATTGGTACTCGCATAGATCATATATGATTTGTCTTCATGTTTTACCCGAAACGAGATATCTAGCGTCGGTGATTCTAAAACCATAAACAACTGCCGCCTAAAAGACAACACGTGTTTTAGGGCTTCATTTTTACACCCGAGTGGAATTAATGTCATTCCACTTACTATTTTCCCAAACCTCTGCAGTTCATTTTCAATGCATGCATTAGGTATATATGGTGGACAATTAGAAATGTTCACCCTTGTCGACTGCGATACCAACGGAGAAACAGTAACAAATGCTCCACTTACCCAAACGCCGCTCACGATGAGTTTACTCACAAAACTTTGATCCTTTAGAAAAACCACCACGGCCTTGTTCATTTTGGATGCGGATACAATATTTTCAAATCCTGTTTGTTCTCCAATCGCCACGAGCACGTCCTCGACCGTCGCACCGGCGTCAGGCACGCACCTGACTCCATGGCGGAGTGACAGAGAGGAAACCTCATCCCAGTCCTCCGCCACGAGGCCAAAAAAAACTTCTACCTAGCAACCTATTACTCCTCAAAAATTCTAAAATATTTAAATTAACCCTATAACTATAACCCACCTAAACATTTAGAAAAAAAGAAGAAAGAAAAAAAAAAAAGAAACAAGAATAGTAAAGAAAACTACCCCCAGAAATGTTCCTCTCACCAGTGAGCCACTCACATTCCCCAAACTCCCAGCATGCACCGAGAGAGAGAGAGAGAGAATTTCAAATTCCATTTTTCAATCCTGTTAATAATATAAGTATTTCTCTTTGTATTTTGGACTGCCCTCACAGTTTAATAACTCTGGTAGATTAAAATGGGTTAAAACCTATATCTCTCAATTTCTTAACCAACTCCTCTCTTTCCTTAGTAAATACTGCACAATGTAGCAGTACATGCTCAATTGTTTCGACTTCACCACAGGGCATGCACAATGTGTATTGTTTGATATTTGATGTTTTTTAAACCAGAATGTCCACTCATAGTCTTGAAATAGGCTAATTGTGTCTTATTTTTGTTGAAACAAGTTCTTCCTTTGCCTACTTGTTTTTGTTGTTTCCCTGTCCCACATTTCCTGCCACTTTATATTCATGATGAGTGCTTTGATTTTTCCTTTTATCTCTGCTTTACCCACTGGAATTTGAACTTTAATATTCATATGTTGTATTGCCTGTTTAAACTACTTCATTACCCTTTACTCTATGTGCAGCTACTTTATGAGACTAACAGGTGAGTTCCACTAAAAACAAACAGTGCCACACCAAATTAGACTGAATGTGATGATGTTGAACTCTGCATGTACCGCAATGAACTAATAGAGACTAGGAGGGACACTTAAAATAAAAGTTATCGATAATTTCAATATAAATAGTAAAAAATAGATAAATTAGGTAAATTAGGGCAATGTGGGACACATAATCACTGAAGCTATTATCACAAACCATTCATAGTTCATGGGCCTGCTGTGATGAGAAATAAAGGACAGTTGTCAAAACAACGTGTGATGTCTGTGATGTTATAGAGGGGACGTTAAAAAGTCTGGATGGGAGAAAGGTCCAGAAAAAAAAAAATCATGGCAAAGTTCAGCACTCTTAAAAAATGAGGGGAAAATAATTAAAGTGAAGTGAAACACATTTAAAGGTATTAATGTAACAATTTGAGGGTGCGTTTACTTTCTCCCTTGTTATTGCAATCTTTACCACTGGGGGACACTCTGGAGTTTTATTTTTAGCTCAATACAAAATATGCATTTATTTTGTTTGCGGTAATGCTGAGGATTTATCAGTTTGGCATGTGGTTGTTATTTGTTTTGTGTTTGCTGACAGAAGGGTTATTTCTTATGTATCATTCTGCAGTGAGGTGAAATTGGAAATGTATCTTTTGATCATTAGATCCTCATTGTGAAACCAAAAATTACAGTATTGGACATTTCTGAATTATAGTTTGGACTGTAATTTTTGTACTGTGTACTGCTGCTGCTAAATAAACAAATACATGCATACATAAATGTAGACACTGTGCCCAGTAAAATACACAAATGTATGACTTAAATAAACCCTATACATCTCTAAATGATTTCATTGTCTTATGAGAAGAGCACAGATGATTTAACGTCTTTCTATGTTCAGATTCTTCACAATTTATTGTTTTGTGTTCCACTACAAAGGAACAAAAAAGTAGGTTTGGAACAACACGATGGTGTAAATAATGTTACTGAAATGCTTAAAGTTACTTAAAAGTTGCTGAAATGCTCTTATTCGTGTTTTCCACTAGATGGCGCCACGTTGCTTAGTTATAGGAGTCAGTACTTCAGCTAGTCATATAGCCATACAACCACTGATGAGTGTAGCAGATTTCAACACAAAAGCTTTGGGCTGTGCCTCTGCTTCAAGAGTTTTGTAAGCCACATGAAAATATATGAGACCTAATCAAATTACCCCCTGAATATACAGTGTGGATGGAGATATAAACATCTCTCAGGTAATCTTCATCCTACAGTGACTGCATACATATCCACTTTTCAACTCTGGTTTACACTCTCTGTGAATTATGTGCAAAGAAAAACGAATAAGTTATGATAAGGAAGTCATCTCTTAGGGCATCTGTGAGTTCACTTGTGCTCAAATGTGTTGTTCTGCATGTCTCTCATCTCCATATAGCAATGAGAGCTGCAGACTGATTTACAAGTACAAGTGTCATTTCCATAAACTCTTCAGCTAAATGATGCTTGTATTGTTGTGTATCTGAACATGGAGTTTGACAGAAAGTACATCACTATGGCTAGTAATAGTAGTTGTGACTAGTAAAACAGGGCACAGTTGCATTGGCAGTGGGATACAGATGATGACATATGACATGAATGAAGTGAAGAGCAGATAATTGAGGAAGACTGCCCCTGACACACAGTATGACCCTGGTCTCCAGACAAACCTCCAGAAGACACTGCTATTGATTTGTGGATGTTTAATGAGTGTTGTGTCGAGAGGAGAATGATGCTGTAGTCTGTATATGTCTGATGTGTCTTGAGGATGTAGTTCAGCTCGTCAGATGCTTGTAAACAGCACCTCTGCACTGTTGTCCTGTTACAGAAACACAATTACCCTTTTACCCAAAATAGTGCTGTTACTACTTCTCAGCCACAGGATCTGTGAAGCTCTCTGAAGAGGCATAGTGAGACATTGCTTCAAGTACTTGAAGTGTTGAATTAATTGATTAATTTATTACAATGAAAGTGATCTAATTTTAGCCTACCATATAGTTTATAGAGTTGGTATTGATTTGAAAGCTATATTTTCACCCTTGAGCTTTGACGTGACTTGCTCCTGGTTCAGAATTAGCAGGAGGCTGATGTGATGAAAAGTCTATTTCAGAAGCTAAAGTATATTTCTTTTCCACAAGGGCACATCGATATACACAGCTGGCAAAAACAAATGCAGTGTGGATGTTTGCTTTATAGGCTATCTCTTACTGTTTAAGTAGGCGGTTCTTGGTATGTTGTTCATGGCTCTGTGTTTAAGGCTGTAAAAGCATTATTATTTGAGCCTCGATTTAATCCAGAGACTTAGGGACCCTTGTGTTTGTCTTTGGCTTTTCTATGCCCACTCTTGTTTTCCTGAGTTTGTAGGATCGATGTTGCTGTTGTTCCACTGAGGATTTCCGAGCTGACTGCTTTCATTTGGTGACATTTCCCTCAGTGCCCCCTTTTTAACGGAGGGTGAGCCCCTTCTAAAATGCTAAAAGTGCCGCCATCAATCTTCCCACCTCAGACAAGTGTCAGGCCTGTAGTTAGCCTTGAAGTCTTCTCCCGTTTGTTGGCCACAATCCACAGAGTTTAATTGAAAATTCTTCCCATGCCTTGACACTTGAATAACAAAGAGGGCATAAGTTTTACCCTAACTGCTATTCAGACACATTTCAATTATCCAAGTTTCAATTGTAATCATGGACTGTGCCATTCAAAAAGCTTGCAGCAGTTACCTGCAGACCTCCATTACTGCCAGCTGAAGATTATAGAGCTTAGCAATAGTATAAGCGGGTAAAATCATGATTTTATGAAAGAGATCCTGTTACAATTCAGGCGTACTATACAGTATGTCATAATTTCAACAGTAACAGACAATGCTACAGTAAAAACCTGATAATTGGTTAATGGTAAGTTCCTTTACTGTATGGTTAAAAACTGTAATACATCTAATGGGACATTTCACATAATTTTACAGTTAAATAAAAAAAAAAATGTTGTAAAACACCCCCTTTAACCTGTCCGTTGATCCCAGGCAGAACATTTTATTTTGTTATTTATTTATTATTATTATTATTATTATTATTATTATTATTTGCCTCAAAATTATTAACATTTTGTATATTTGTATATAAAATCGGAACATTATATGTAAAATTCACTTTAAAGAAGATCAGGATTTTTGGTAACACTTTAATTTAAGGTGTCCTTGTTACACATGTTACATGTACTTACTATTATAATAATAGTAAATTATGCATAACTACATGCAAGTATAACCTAAACCAAACCCTAATCCTAATCCTAACTATATAGTGAGTATGTTAATTAATATTACTCAGTACTTAAATGAATAATTACACTGTGACAAGGACACCTTAAAATAAAGTGTAACCAGATTTTTGTATTTGTTCATGGCGACAATTCATGAAAAATGTGTCATGGTTAAGTGGAAGATTGTGCCACCTAGTGATAAATAAACACTTTTAAAATGAAAATGGCATGATATTACCACTAAAACCAGAAGATGGACTCAGAGGATCACTCATTTGCTCATTTTGCCATTTCTACTCCCTAATATATTAAAGCAATAAGCCCCAAGAAGCCATGGTTTACAGTGAATTTATACCAGCTAAGGGGCGTTGTTAGGTATGACGCAAAGCGGAGTGCCTAAAACCCCCTTAGCTGTTATAAATTCACTGTAAACCACGGCTTCACGGGGCTTATTGCTTTTATAAAACGGTTATTCCATATATGTAGTAAGGTTTCACAAAATAAAACAGAGCAAATAAAGTGTAATGATATTAATAAAAACAGTATTCTTCCACCAAACAATGTAGTTCCTTAGAATTGGTTGTGGTTGCAACAAAGTGGTTGCCTAGCAACACACAGAAGTAAACAAAGGTGCATGTTTGTAGAGTAATTTACAACAGCTTCGAACGCGGCTCAACCAATCAGAATCAAGGACCGGAACTATCGGTACTAACTATAACTCTGTTTATATTTTATTGCAAGCCTCATTTTAATTGTTTTTCAGTTTCTCTTTGTTATTTTCTGTTATGCACCCAAGAACATTCCACCCTCTATTCATTTTGGTCACGTGACTGTGTTTGTGACAGTAATGTCGAAGGGTGAGCGGTTGATATGTACTCAATTGATAACAAAATACATTTTTTAATATTTTGAATATATATCATTTATTTTTGCCATAGTCCAATAGTGGAAATTTTGTGCAGAAAACAGTGACATAACATCCGTGATGTTTCGAATTTCAACTGATTGACCCTTTAGTTTACTGAATTACTGACTATATTTAACCAGTATATTGTCCACTCTTAAGTATTAGCACCCTTAGCTCAAACTACAGCTGCAAACCACAGTTTTGGGATGACAGAGATGATGACAAATTAACGGAGAGGAAGAGTTTAAGGATTGAGTTGAGGCTGCTGCTGCGAGCGGTCCTCTGGGATCATTGTCCCTCTGGAACATGAACCCATTGGAGTTTCTGAGTGTGATGAAACTGAAGCCAGTCTCTATTGAATCTCTCTCGCTGTCGTAGCCTCAGGCGATGACTGTGCCTGGAGCAATCCCAGTGCGAATCACTGTCCACAGTGCTCCCGAGTCCTGCTCCAGTGACTTGAGTTTTTCTTATTCTCTCAATCTGTGCAGGAAAGTAGGACACATCTCAAAAGTCATTTATCAGTAATACATTCATGAAAACCAAATAATTAAACAGGGGTTTCATTCCCACAACGTTACATTGGATAAATGGTTTAGGAAATGGATAGACGGATCCTTGTTCTCCTGAGAATTAAAAAAAAAAAGATTTTGATTCACTGCAGAGACTAGGGGTGGGCAGTATGATAAAAACGTTTGTTTGAGAGTCACTATATGAGTAACTGTATATAAGTAAACAGCAAGGCCATTTTCTCGAATGACTTCAGTGATGATGAAAATAATCCACAGTGCAAAAATAAAACAATACAAATATTATGAAATATAACATTAAAGTGTGTATAAAATGCTAGTTTTTCTAAAGTGACACCAGCGGTTGAAGTTCAAGTAGAAGCCTCCACTGAGCCCACTGAGTTTTAACAGACCCCCCAAAGCAATTAATGGTTTTAGTTGGAGGTAATTGAGAATGAACAGGGGAAAATTATGTGAGACGAGGCCGTGCCTCCATTGTACTATGATTGGCCTATTATGGTGTTCGTGTGATAATTCTCACCTCTTATGTTTCTGCACATTCCACATCCACAAATTGGTTTGAATTAATGAATGGTGTAAATGGAAAGACTAATTAAAAGGCAAGTAAACAACTCACCCACTTAGAAATCACCACTTAATGTCTGTCACATTCAAACTTGAAATGACTACAAAACACGTCCTATGAGGGTTTTTTTGTGAGCAGTCAGCTTGGTTAAAATAAAGGTACATCTCCGTGACGCCTGCAGTGTTTATCGAGTTTTGATGACTAATGATCCAAAAATAAGCTGGCTATTAAAGGGGTCATATGACGTTGCTAAAAAGAACATTATGTTGTGTATTTGGTGTAATGCAATGTGTTTA
>NW_015537957.1:313638-327807 GCF_001515605.1 Sinocyclocheilus anshuiensis
TCCACGGTGAAAGCCGATCCGGCGATCCACAGTGCGAAGTTGATGTATTTCCTCAGCGACCAGCACGGATCAGCTCCAGGCATGACAAAGAGGATATCGTCCTCTTTTGGAAGGCCAAACAAAGTAGTTTCGCTTTCACAACGAAACACACAGCGTCACACACGGCGGCCTTGAGTGAACGGAGGCCGGTGGGCTAGAATGAGGAACGGCCGGCGGGCTTGAGAACAGCGCGGCCGGCGGATTCGACGAAGGAGCATCCGGCGGGCTTGCTGCAACCACATGCGATGACTCCGGGCTGGACTCCGGGCTGGACTTTCACAACAAAACACACAGCGCCTTCACGACATGACGGCGGCGTTGGCAGCAACAGTACTACAGCGAGAATAAAAGTTATGCCTTCTTTCTTTGCGTGAACATTTGGGCAGTGTTATGCAAATCTTCCCACACAGTGACGTAGACATGTGGGGGCGTGTTTAAACGAGGCGTTTTAGGAGGGTGTGGACAAGTCTTAACTTTTATAAAGAATATCTCTTTGGGTTTCAGACTTTAGTCTTTGCAACTTTAGGGATCTTATCTATGCACGAACAGCTTGTAACACTCCAAAGAGAAAGGAAAAATTTAAATTGCATCATATGACCCCTTTAAAAAACAGTTGAACATTTGTTAAAAAAGCACAGCTGAACAAGGTCAAATGCTTTAATGGTGGATTTGTTTCTTACAAACACGCAGCTTTTTCACTCCATACGATGTTAATTGATGGACTTGAGTGGTGTGGATTACTTGTGGATAACTGTGATGTTTTTTATCAGCTGTTTGGACTCATTCTGATGGCACCCATTCACTGCAGAGGATCCATTTGTGAGCAAGTGATGTAATGCTACGTTTCTTCAAACCTGATGAAGACACAAACTCATCTACGTCTTGGATGGCCTGAAGGTGAATAATTGTCAGCACATTTTAATTTATGGACAGTTCAGTGAATTTAGTAGTTTACAATTAGAAAATAGTTCATCTCATTTTATTATTTATTTTCTATTCAGAACTTAATGGATACCAACCAAAAGATCAGATCATTCATAACAAATGGATAGTAAGTCTTCCATTATTAATTTGCATATAGTTCCCATACATTCTTAGAAAGTCAAGGACACATCGTAACATGATTATCTCTGTACATTGCCAGTCTAGTTGTTCTGTTTTGGCCAAATTAGCTGTTTTCCATAACCCTGGTCTTGTGTGACATTGCAGGGGTATATGCTTTTCCTGCAAGCTTCGAATAGTGGTTGCTATGTAGCATACAGACAAGTGGGAATAAATCACTGTCAATGCGTTTCAAAGGTGAAAAAAGACACTAGCCACAAAAGTTGCACTGGATGTGAAACTGTTTCATTCAAGGTTTGTGGACACTCACATGGTCGGAATGTCATGGATGGGCCAATTTAAGAGTGTTTGTCTAAATGGGCATAAGCATTAGCCCCTAAGAGAAGGATAAGACCATGGATCTGCGATCGTTAAGCTGTGCAGATCTTCTAATCCCATTATGCACTTGTTATGTGCTAGACAATCCTGTCTGATAGTTACATGGGTAAGTATATTTGCACCACAGAAAATGGCTTTGCCGTCCTTAAATGAACTTTTACATTGGTGCAGACCACTTGTGAGGTGAAGACACGCTTACATAAACACATAGGCCTACATGATCAGATTTATATGATCATGGCTTGATCTACACCATTTATTTGTGGAACGGATTAAAGGGTCTTGGGACATGTACTGGATGAAGAAAATGAAAAAAAAAAACTGACCTGAAACAACCTTAGCAACAGTTTCAGAGATTATCTCTAGTACCTGGAGAGAGCTAGCTGTTATAGGATTCCATGCTAACAACCCTAAGAATGTGCTACCGGGTGTTGCACATGAGTGCCCATATCTGGGAACACTTTTTGAACTATGAGTGATTTGAGTTGTTTTCTTGTTCATTATCTTTTTGGGTTTTGGGTCAATTTCTGCTGTAGGTTGTAAGTATCTTTAAAATAACTAAAATATTTGACCTGTAATGGGGTCAAGAACTGTGTGAAACTACTTTAGCTGTGTGTTTCTTGAAAAATATTGGAATATTTATCAACCAATCAGAATTCAGCATTCAACAGCCACATCCTATAAGCATGTACATTTGATGAAAAAAAACAAACAAAAAAACAAGATGGCTGCTGATTGAACTGACTTGTCCATCAAGGAATCATTGACAAAAAATGAAAATTATGTGAGTATCTACATACTCTCATGTCATTTCAGAACATGTATACTTGTTTTCTCTCTTCAGATGAACATAAAAGACATTCTGAAGAATATGTTTCATACAACAGGTCTAAAGGGGGAGCTGGAAGTTTCTGGAAACATGAACAACAGCAACCATTGATAAGTGCAACAAAGTATGCTTTCAAACTATAATCAACTTGATTTTTATTCCAAGTTATTGTATAGTAAGTAGTCTTGCAATATAGTGCATCACCCATATGAATCATTATTTATGATGTTTTTTATATATATTATGACGAGCGTCCCGAAGCTTCATCAGCGTCGCCCTGGAAACAAGCGAGGAGCACCTGGCCATCATCATCACAGGCTGATCGGTCACAGCTGCACCTCATCAGGCGGCGGCTACATAAGCCACGCAAGCCCTGCCATCTGGGAGATTCCTCCATGAGACTGAGCACTAACTCGCCCTCTCATTTTTCCCACAGAAAGCAGCGTGTGACCGACCAGCCCCACAGGAGCACTGCACGGACCCCCTGCACTGGGAAGACGGGAAAGAGCACTCACGGCACCGGAGCACCTACCTGGACCTTTCTCCCTAGTGCAGTTATGAACAACTGTTCTTTTTGGAAGTGGTTAATGTGTGTGCTACTGACATATTTGATATGTTGTGCTCATTTGGGTAACACAGGGTCAAATCTAGTTTTGTCATGAAGCCATTTTCCTCCTCTCTCCCAAACAATTTCCTGTCATTCTTTATTTTGGCTGTCTATGGAATGATGCAAAAGCCCCAAAATAAAGTAAAGTAAGATTTGAGGGCAATCAAATGTTACAGCTTCACTTAACTGTCACTAGAGTCACTCCAATCATTCGACCACTTCACAGCCATATTAGCAGCAACAAGCACTTGGAGAGCAAGGGATGAGTAATTTACATTAACTACTCTTCCTCCTTTTATTGCGGTTCAATTAAAATCTAATTTCATTCCACACCCTTGAAACGTGGGAAGTTTCAGAGGAAAGAGGCAGATTTCTTTCTCTCTATCATCGTCAGTATGACACAGAAGCTCACTCTGAAATGAGTTCATTAACCAAATGGCTGTAACTCTCTGTGCCTTGTTGTCATTCAGAATATAGACCTTTTATTTGACCCTATTTACAGCCAGCCAGCCAACCATTTTCAGGATTTGGGGGATGATGGCAGAGCAAATGCATAGTCTGAGATCTGATGCCAGTGATTTATACATGCAGAGGAAGGTTACTGATTCAATATTTCCATTTAAAGCCATATTAAACTCAGATGTGGGAAGCATTGAAATGACCTTGAGAATAGAAACACTTTAGAATCATGTAGCCATTGCTGTGAATCCTGTCAATAAACAGAAAATGATCAGCTATATGCGATTAAACGGTCTCCATTAGAATTGGTGGGTCACAACCCAAAATTGGTGGAGAAAACACTCCCAGTCTTTCACTGACATACTGTACAAACTTAATGGTATATTGGCAGAAATTCATCTGTGACTATAGCTAATCATACATGGCATATGCTAACATGTATATGTTGATTGACATATCTTCATACTCTAAAACCACGAACAAAACTATGCAAGGCTAAGGAAAATACAACTAAATCAGTTTGAGAATTAACTAATTTTTATAGGTTTTATTTTTATTTTTGCATTATTTGTATGGTGAATTACTGGCTACCGGGAGAATTAAACCACCAAAATTCCATATTCAGTGTCATTTGAGGGAAAAAAAACATTGCTGGATCAATGCAAAGCTGTGTTTCAATCTTTGATTTCAAAGACATTTTGTTCACTTTTGTACAACAATTACGGTACTGGATTGGGTCGCCACTTGGCATCCAATGTAAAATCAGTGTCTTGAAGCAAAACCAGTTGCATTAGTCATATCATTTGCATACAGAGCACATCAATCAGAATTGGTATTCAGCAAATAGCAGTGGTCTTTATTCAACTTGTGAGCGGAATATGAAACGAATCTGCACTTATTAAGTCTCGTCAATACTAAGTCTTATTCACTCAAAAGTAATAATGGTAATTCTAAATATGCAAGGGTGAAATTGGGCTGGAGCAGCGTTTTGACACCTTTGATTTAAAGAAGGAAATATCAGCAGCACTTTGTTTATCCATCACTCCATTCTGTATGTAAATGATCCAGTCAGTTCACTGCAGAACCACAATCACCTCCAAACATATGAACATCCCTGTCATCAAAATCTTAAAGGAATAAATCACTTCCAAATTAAAATGCTCTTATAGTTCAGGCACCAGTCACCATGCAACTGATGCTGGAGGTTTAAATTTGAAAAAGGATTTAAAATAATCATAAAAAGTATCATAAATAATCTATATGACTATGTATTTCAAGTTTTTTTAAAGGCATATTATAACAATATCAGGAATGAATTGAAACTTAAATACTTTGTAACTGGAAATCTTGACTTCTGGCTTGGCTCATTTTATCATTAGAAAAGTAGCAATGCCTGATTCATGAACAGATTGTTCTTTTGAGTCAAATCTATTTAATTAACCTGTTGATTTGTCTAATAAAATGATTTTGATGAATCTAATTTGGAATGCAGTCTTTTTAAAGCTTGAAAGACAGGTAAAGAGGGGGTGTTTGGGGTTGAACTAGCCTTTTAATGTAACCCTTAGATATATATTGTCACTTTATAACCAGTACATGTAATTAGCTTAATGCATGTTGGATAAGCTCCTGCCACCTGGCTGCACTGTTTCACTGTACAGTATACACTATGTACCTATGGGAGGTTTCTCAGTGCACTCCACTGCATACGGCTGACTTCTGGAATAGAACTGATGGATAAAATGAAGTCCTTTTTTCACTCTGAAATATGCATTATGTACATAAGTCAAATGGGTTGTAAATAACATTTAATGTTGATTTTAAGTCACTTCTCTGAAACGCCTTAAGGGTGTATTCACACCTGTCTTGTTTGGTTTGATTGAATCGAACTCAAGTTCGTTTCCCCTCTTGGTGCGGACCTTTTTGGCAGGTGTGAATACAGCAATGTAGCGAATCAGCTCATGGGGAAATATGAATAATTAATCATAACTAATTATAATTAATTATAAATATTTAGATCCGCTGTAGATATTTACTTGACCTCTCAGGGTCAACTGTCTGTCAATTCTAAGAACGTTAATTTCCTGGTTAAGGGAAATAACTTTCTTACTGTACAACTCTACACATAGCTTATAGCATAAATCTGCATGATTAGGGACGCCAGTTATGAGTAAACAATGAACAACGTCAAGTGTGATACAAGTAAGATTTTATTAACTACATAAACACTTAAACTAGTCTAACATACTACATAAACACTTAAACTGGTCTAACATACACATACACACACACACACACACACGCATACATTTGGTGTAGGAAAGGGTTAAAGCTTAACGCAGTAAAGAGAAGAGAAATAAGAATATGAAACTATGGTACCATTTGATATTCAGCAGATCTACCGCCTGAAGGAAACATCAGATTCTTAGTTCAAACACACCTTTGTAAAAAGGTGCAAATGATACCTAATGTATCAATTAATAAGACTAAGTTTGAATACTTGCACGTCTCATCAGCCTTGGTTGCCATGGAACCAGAGGCCTGTTCTGCTTTCCTGAGGTGTTACGCATTTCGGGGGAAGGGTCCATAGGTCCTCATATGGCTTGTTAACTGAGGGGGGTTACAGAGGATTTGTTAAATATAGCTAACAAAATATATATTGTGTGTTTGATTGGTCCAGACGCTACAGCAATCACACTCAGGTGCGGACCAAACAACCGTACCGAGACCCAGCAAAAGAGGTGGTCTCGATCCGCTTCCAAATTAACTCTGGTACGGTTCGTTTAAGGTGTGAATTTGACCCGAGCTCAATCCGACCCAATTGCAGAAATCACGCTCAGCTCGCGCATATAGTGCTGTTATTTGCGTTTCAATGGCTTAAATCACTTGTTTTTAAGACTGAGACGACAAGCGCATCTTATTTGTTTTCTTTATTTTACAAAAGCACAAAGTTTTCTTGATATTGTAAGTGCACACAAATAAAAATAGACCCTTTACAGTTCCGAACGATGTATTATTCTTACCTTTATGAGCAAAAATGACGGCATATTTAATTTGTTTCCACTGATGTCCTGAAGCGCGCTTTAGCTTCCACTCTCCACACAAACGATTGGATATGCACCTAATAGCGCACATTTATATAGGTTAAATGTTTAAACTAACATTGTGATATGCTTTAAGTATTTTATATCTAAAGATTTTATTTTCGGCAAGTCGTAATTACAACATCGTATGACATTGTCTCATATGATGCTCATAAGTTTCTTCATATTGCGTTAGTATCTGATAACACCAAATCAGTAAAAGAATAAAAATTGCACTATGAAAGATCTCCATGCTTAGCTTGTTTTTGCACTTCCTGTTTTTCCCTGCTTGAGAATTTCTGTCCAATGAATGGATGATCTTGGCACACGTGTGGTTTTGTTTAAAATTTCTGGTTCACTTGCAAAAAAAAAAAGGCAGTGTGAAAGCGAACCGCACCAAACAAAAAAAAATCTACATTGTATTTGGTCTGGACCAAGGCAAGGGAACTAGCAAACTTTCCTGGTGTGAATACACCCTAAGACTTGGGATGACAAAGGTATGTCTTCAAGTTATGTCCTACATCATGATTCGAACAAAAAAAAAATCTAATTATCGTTGCTTATAATTCAGTGTTCTACTAGTCAGTTTTCAGAGGAAGAACTGTCTGTTTATTTTGGTCTTGTTCACTAAAGTTGTGACATTCTTTTGATGGTAAAGTTATTTCATGAATTGCACCTTTTTCAGTCTATTACAATTGTTTATGTTTGCACAGGGCTCCTGTTTTATTTTGTTTCATATTAATTTGCTAGCAAACGAGCCATTGTAATCCGTGACAGGGAATGTGAGAGAAAAGTCAGAGGCAGCCGTTCAGTCTGTCATCTCGCTTTCTTTCTTCAATGATGAGTGAAACACCACCAACAGAAGAAAGCAATATTTCAGCAAACATGGTAGGTAGGTTCAAAACCAAGGATCAAAAGTTGGACAGTGGGACGTCCTTTATTGGAACCCTTTAGTGGGGTAAAACTAGCTCCTCAACTAGTTCTCATTTTCTCTGAGGAACCAAACCAATAGAATCAACACCACTGCTCCCTTCTTAACCTATGAAGGCCAATCTAAGGACCTCTTGCTCCGATATCACATTTATCATAGTGTCAGTCACATCAGTAGCTGCTGGAATCGGATCAAAAGCCAGAGGAATCTAAATTTCAGATTGCATTTGTAGTTTACGCTGCAGATCAAAGGCCAGTGACTGTGGCTCAGCGGTTCAAGAATGTTTTCAAGAAGAATCAGAGGCTGTAGGTGTTGCCAAGGCAGGGATTTTCCTTACTTAACCTGATTAGCCTGGGGAGCATTTTCCAAAGCCGAGCAGAGAGGAAAACCAAATTATCTGATGTAAAAACCCCTTTGTTACCCTGAAAAAGTCCACTTGCTGTGCAGAAATGCACAGTCTTGAAATAATAATTAATTATTACAGTGCGGTGCTATCACTTGCTCGCTTCCCAAGGGTTGTAACGTGATCACAAAGCTGCAAGGAACTTTTCTAAATGGTTACTGCGATAGGAAATGAAGCCGGAGATTAAAAAGCTTGCAGCCTCCACTAGATTCAGAACGGATTGTCTGTGCAGAACAATAAAAATGCATTATTTGTGCTGCCTAAGGCGTAGGTGGAAAATGTCTCAAATTTCATTGTAATATTTCCGAAAGGGATACAGCACACCTCAAATGTAATTTTTTCGTAACTACTTTTGGAGAGCTGCGACGCCTCAGTCCTGCGTTTGTAATCGTATGAGCTCTTTCTCCGATATCCAAGCAAGTCATGTGTCTCTTCTTCACACAGTGCTAAGCAAAGCATTTAGGTTTCTTTTAGTTCCGACTGAGTTTCACGTGGAGTCAGGGGTTATTTTACATATACGGTATATTAAAGTTCACAGTATTGCCTTTTGGATTTAGCTGTGAACACAAGAGCAAGTTTTAGCAATTCTTCCAGAAAAATTAAACACCTAAAGCCTGTGCATTATTGTTGTGCTCTTATTCTACATGACAGCTTTCAACATGATGTACAAGAAATTTTAGACAAAAGAATGAGCATCCGAGATGCAACAGTCTCATTCCCGTCATTTGTTTATAATTAACCATGACAGATTGGCTCCTATAGCAATCACATCAACAAAGAGAGGAAGAAGAGGATAAACAGGGATGAAAGCAAATCACTCATAGCCTGATTAGTCCAGTGTTCCATGAGAGCTTCATCATCTATCAGTGAAAACAAGACTGATCACTGGCAACTGGACATCAGCTGAAGCCTGATTAGACACATGTAGTCCACTACTCACACCACCTCCTGTGGCCAGGCCTACACATACGCAGAACTCCACAGATTTCAATGTTTTCTGAATTTCTATCATACACAAAAATATAGAGTACATACAGTAGGGTGGCCGTTATTTTTGAACTTTTGAAATCTTCTGCTCTCACCCACCCAGTCAACTCTCCTTCATGAGAAATGGAAACAAACCAAATTTCGCTGAGGTTGGACTACATTTGAGGTGTGCTCAACAAAGTTGAAATTCTGTTTAATGACCATAACAGTATCTAATTATTAATTATACAAAACTATTAGTAAACTGTGAATTAGGTTAAAAATGAGAACACAGAACAGTGTTGTTAGTCTTAAAATGTTAAATTGCGTCAGCGCCAATAGCCTCGTGGGCAGCGCGCTGACATGTTGCACCGTTGTGCTTCAGGTGTCCTGAGTTTGAATCCTGGCTCATGGACCTCTCCAGATCCCTTCCCTCTCTCTCTCTCTCTCTCTCTCTCTCTCTCACACACACACTTCGATTATTGTCCACTTACTGTCCTGTTGAAATGAAGGCATAAAACACCAAAAATACAATCTTAAAGAAAAAAAAAGTTCAATTACAACGCTGCTGATGAGAACCGATCTTTGAAAAATTGCGATCTGATCTAGATCGTGATGACAATCCATGTGCTTCAGCCACAGAAACTGGAAACAGATTTTGGTGCTCTCTGACAATGTGCATTATGAACTGTGTTTGTTCTTCAGTCTTTGAGAGGAGTCCATTGTACTCTTGGACACACCCCTTTCGTGCATTTGCCTTGTTCCAGGATCTTCTGACATTGATACATGTTGCCAAGTATAGTAAATTCAATACTCAGAATTTCTGCTCTGTATTTAACCCATCCAGCAGTGAGTATAGTAAACGCTACTCACACACACCATGAACATGCACATGGAGCAGTGAGCAGCCATTTGCTCCAGCGCTAACTGGAGCAACTGGGAGTTCGGTGCCTCGCTCAAGGGCACCTCAGTTGTGGTTACTGAAGGAAGAGAGCACTGTACATTTCCTCCCCCTACCTGTACTGAGACTCGAACCCATGACCTTCTGGTTACAAGTCAGACTCTCTAACCATTAAGCCATGATTGCCCCTCATCTCTGATATCAGAAACAGTCAAAATCAGCTCTTGAAGTACCTGTTGATTAAAATATACACTATTTGAGCATACCCTAAATGACAAATTATCTGGATGGTATTTTGCATACATTACATACTACCTCTAGTGGAGAAATAAATAAGGGGCTGAGAGGTTAACACTTCCAATAAAAAAAAAATTACCCCCAATAAGGACAACCGTATCTTATACTCTAGGCAAAGTTTGTTTTAAGAGTAAATTGAGGGCAGACCACTTCCTCCCAGTTTTGACATGACTTTTGCTCTTCTTAAACAGTCAGAATGGTTCAGTAAAACTTCTGAAGTTGTTTCAAATGACAGTAAGTTCAGATTCATCATAAATGACACTGATTTATGGATTCTGCCCTGCAAATCAAATGAGTCTGACTTTAGATCAGATGAACTGATCCCTTAAACTCATGTCTCTTAATGAGGGTCATCTCAGGTGGGCTGGCGCTCAACAGTTTTTGCAGTCTGATTTGACTGAATAAAAATCAAACAAACAAAAACTGTACACACTTTCTCTAGCTACCTTTTTCCAAACAAGCATGTATTTTAAAATATGGGTGGCATTTTGGGATTTGGGAAACTGCCGCCCAAAATGACTGAAACAAATCATTTCAAATAATAAGGTTGCCCTGCAAATAATCCTTATCCATCAGTTTGACTGAATGAGAATTTTATACCATGCTCTATTTTCATTCATCACGAAAATAATTTAATTCTTGATATTATTCTTCACACTGGTATCACAAGAATCTGTGTCAGGAGCTCTTTTCAGTTCGCTGTGCTTTTTCTTTGTACTCTGCTGTAACGATATGAAAAGCACAACAGATACTACACACTTGTGCTTTGCTTTCAACCGATTTAATAAACAATATCCCATGAATAATTCACTGGAATGCACTAATAATCCTGTTTTTCTCTTTAAATCTTCACTCATGTGTCTTTTTCGGCACAGGTGCTTTAAAACATAATTTTCTTTCCTTTTTACTTCTTATACCTATTAAAAATGTTTACTAAAGTAGGGTAATACAATATTGTATCTGTCAAAATGATGGAAAGCACTTTGAAATATCCAACAATGTTCCAATTAATGAACTCTGGAACACTTAACGATTTTTGATTAACTCAGCATACATGTACATACATAATGCAGACTTACATAGTCCGTAATATTTCTCTGGAAATCGCATCTGAGCTTTTAGGGTTATTCTCAATTCTTACAATTCACAATAGTTATTGTTTTTACCCTTTTAAGAGTCCTTTTCTATGTTTGATGGTTAAAGAGTGAGGAGAATGCCACTCATTGGATCCAGTTTTGAAATAATAAACATAATGTTTATTACTGCAGTCATAAAGCACACCTTCAAACTGATTGTTTACAGAAGTTACTCCCATGATTTGTGCAAAATAGCATGGAGTGTAAGGCCAATTCTACAGTTTAGTGTCATTAAACAAAAACCTTTGGTTGCAGAATTGTGTGATTCACCAATCAGAATCAAGTATTCCAGACAACAGTGAAATAAATGTTGAAATATTCTACTTTTAGTCTGAATTCAGTCATGACAAACATGGCCAAACATCTGCTGTGACATTGTTTAAATGTTTGGTTCATATCATTTGGTTTGCTCATTCATAGTGGTTAACTCAAGTTTGTACCTTGTGCCCTCATACTATGTTTACAGTCCACTTAAGCATGCCCTGCTGTCAAACAAACATGCTGTTGTCACAGTTTGAGTGGTCTTCTGTTGCCATCTAACATCACCTGTTCACTCATTCATTCATCTTAGCAACTCGAGCTACTCAGGAATGGTAAAGCACATTACTTAGGATCTGGAGCAACACGTTTACAGAGGGGGAAACGGGGTGGCAGGAACATGGACATCGTGCAGACTGTGATTGATCCTGTGGCGATGTTTTTCCGTGACCCATGTGCTTTAGCCGTAATGCTGTAATGGAATTAGGAGGTGAGGCTGAGGACGGCAAAAGACGGATTTCTGCCAAGCCGAAGGTGAATTCAGGACACTGGCATGGGATAATGACAACAATGTTTCCATTACAACCAAAGATTTTACACACACATCACATATTTTTAGAAGAGATCTTAGAATAGATTATTTGACCTTAAAGAAACAACTCTTACTACTATACCAACAAAAGTAGCAACTGCTTGCTGGACCTAAAGGAACGTCACCTTGGCCATACACTAAAGACCTTTGATACTAGCTGATATTTATCTGATTATTTTTGAATAGCTGTTTCCCAGAGTAAATTTATGTTGTTGTTGTTGTTTTTGGTTAATTAATAGAATCGATTGTTGACATAGGTGTATATAGTCAATATAGATAGCAACTCAAATTATTTGGTTGTGGAAGAAGTTGTGAACAATGCTCATATAGAAGTATCTGACTTTATTTGTATGGAAGTTTGAAAAAAAGAAACTGAGCATAGTTTGAGCCATGCACTAAGAAAAAATGCACATAAAAACTATAATTTACTGCATTAAAAAAATGGTCTAAAAACAAAATTTACTCAGAAACTGCTAGTTAATTTCACAAGTATTTAAAAAGAAATGGCAAGTAACACATTGCATTAAACATGAAGTTATGAAGTAGAAAGCCTGAAATAGCTTTTTTTCTTGCACAATATACACCAATAATATATATGCATTATTTTGTTTAGATTTCAAACGTTTCTTTTAACCCTAAAACACAACACAATACAATGCATAATTTAAAATATGGGGAAAACACTTATAAAAAATAAAATAAAATAAAAAATAAAAATAAAATTCAATTAAATAAATAAATAAATAAATAAATAAATAAATAAAATAAAATAACCCTTCATATTAGCACAGTATATTGGACCCCATATTTTTAAGGACTTTTTTGTAGAGTGTAGTTGAGATCTTTTCTGAGATTACTCTGGTCTTTCTCAAGAGAAAACGCTAAGAAGGATGAGATTTTGGGAGATGTCCCCATTTGTTCTCCATTTAATCTTATTGTTGTCTGGGGGGAAAAAACTGAGAAATTAAAGAGACCTCAATTGTGATTGTATCTCCTGTGATTTCAGATAAAACTCATCTGACAAATGAATTGATGTGAATTTTCAGCATTTTTTCTGTTGATTGTTGTTGATTCATATATATGATAACAAGCATTAGCTGTGTGTGTGTGTGTGTTGGTGTGTGCTTCACAGTTATCAATCTGTGTGTGCTTGTGTTTGACTACAGAGAGGCCGTATGTTGGTGATTAGCTGTGAGTATGTGTGACAGATGCTCTGTGAATACTACACTCATCCCTACAGACATGCAAACAGCCTTCTCTCTTTCCCTCATCTACATAAAGCACTACACCTTGACACTTAAGTTTACCTCAGTCTAAACGCGACTGTTGACTCTTAAAATCAGACACACCAGCAGGGGCTCAGAGCTAATTCTGATTCTAACAGATGCTTTTTCACAAAAGCTTTGTGTTGTTTTCAAATTTGTTGTCTGGTTACAAACATTTTTCCAACATTACACAACATTGCATTTTGTTTGCAGTTAAGTTACATCATAGTACAGCATTCCAGAAAACATTATAGAAACCTCTCCTAACATTCAAAGACCAAAAGAATGGGTCTATACCCATTATCTATAAAAAATTATCTATACAAAAGTGAAACTTTGAGAAATACATCAAAATATAATGTTCTGGAAACTTTGTGAGAATACCTACTTGGTTGGTTTTCTTTAGGTATCCCTACAACATAAATATGTTTTGTTTTTATAAAACCAGACCAAAATGCAACATTTGTGTTGTAGATAATCAACTAGCAAAACAGTTTTTTTTATCTTAAAAGACGATAATTTTTAACTTATTAGATGCAAATTTGATTAACATTGGAAAAATGTGGTACTTCATTTGATGTCACCCAAATGTTTTGCCTTGATCTTTAAAAGTAAAGTGTTCACCAATGACTTCAAAGAAATAGTGAGAAAACAAGAAAGGGATAGAGATTAAATATGAAACAGAGATCAATATGAACATCTCTGTTCTGAATTCAAACGATATCATATAAATCAAAAAGATCTAAATATCCAAGCAAATTCCAGTACTCTTGTGATTTTTCCCCCTTCTTATCTGTGTGTAACTGTCATGATGCACACACACGAGGGACGAGGAGACGCTGGAGAATATGTTGACAGGACTTTATTTGCATGAACCAAGGGAGACGAACACAGGAAGGCGTTTAACAGCGGACAGAGAACTAGGGACTGGGAACACTTTAAATACACACAGGAGGTGCAATATTA
>NW_015537957.1:328418-330264 GCF_001515605.1 Sinocyclocheilus anshuiensis
GGGACTGGGAACACTTTAAATACACACAGGAGGAGGGGATGACGAGACACACCTGGGATCAATGAACCATCATGGGGAACAGCTGGGACAAATTAAACATGGGAAAGGAACACCTGGGGAGCAAGACACAGACAAAACTTGGAACAGAGTCTGACAGTAACTTACTCTCACATATTATTTTCAAAACCTTTTGTAGGTCAAATAATCTGTAAAATTACCTAAATTATTCAGTTTTTCATTTTTGCAAGTCTTGTCAATATGTGCATTGCTCTAGTAAACTTATGTAAACAAGACATTCTGTAAACATTGACTGGTAGAATTTTGTTTACAATTAAGTAACTTTCTTTATAACAAGTATTCAATTATGTAGTTTCATTTAGTTATTTACATATAGTTAAATTCAATGCAGAGAGATTCTAAAAACGCTTATCTTAGTAAAAATGTCATATTGTCATTTTGAGAAAAGAAAAAATCCTACTAGGAATAGCAGGTATTTTCACACTGCTTCCAAAATGTTTTATTTTGATTCCATAAAATTAAGTACTTAACTGTATGTCATTTTATTCATTTATTTATTTGATGTAGATTCTATAATGCTTTTAAAACATCCTACTGTCTACTGACCACTGAATTTGTTTTGTTTTTCCCCCCACTGTTATTTGACTAGAGAGACTTCTGTCAGTAGGTTACTGGTCTTTTGTAGCTTTTTGTGATATATTACAGTTGTGATATCATCTCTATCACCATAATGCTTGTGACTGAAAGATTATGTAACATCTTTTCAGTATGTGGGTGTCTTTTAGAGGACAGCTCTTTGTGTATGACAAACTGCCTCTAGCTGTAAATCTCTCCTGTGAATCAATGAATTATGTTAAATTTGGCTATCTTTGACACCAGATCCTTACACCCAGTGATGGATAAGTAGAAGTAACCTGGATTTATCATTCTGTCATCTGATCCTTCTGATGGAAATGTCAGTGAGAGGCCAAGACACTATCATCCAAAAGCCCCTCAGTGTGTAAATCTGCATGACTCTCGCTCTCTTTTTCTCTGGCTGGTTAGTGAGCAGCCAGTCAGTCCAGTAACTCTGTCTCCAGATGAGATGAATTATCGTCCTCGCAGCTAGGCCACAAAAACGGGACAAATGATCCACTGACACCTATCACTCACTCTGCCGAGACAGAGAGAGATATAGAGATTAGTGCTGGATGATACATTCAAAAACACTTAAAATATCTAAATAGTAAATTAGAATTTGTTTTTCTTTTTTTATACAGTACCCCCCAACTCTAGTTTTGTGTCTGTGTGTGTGTGTGTGTGTGTGTGTGTGTGTGTGTGTGTAAAGGAAATATTATATAAATAGTATAAAGTTATATTCCAAATTTGAAGTTATATTCCAAATTTGAAGTTGATATCACAAAACTTAAGTTTCCTCTTGAGATTTAGTATTTACTGTCACAATTGCATACGTTTCTGACACAATATTACTTCTGTCACAAAGTAGTCATCAGATATGGATTCTTGAGTCCCAGAACTTTCCAACAATATGTGTTTTGTCAAGATTAAAAAAAGTTTTGATTCTAAAATACTGTAGTAAATTTGTAATATGACACTTGACACCACCCACTAAAAGGATTTAAAGTACCACTTCCATGGTAAGGCAATGTCTGATTTTAAACCAGTTTTCACCGTATGAATTTTGAGTGTTTAAACTTTTGAATGATATCTAATGTATGATGATTGCTAAAATATGTGATGGGGAAAAAAAGTTTATAAAAAAACTAAGAGTCCCACTATCGGGATGCTGACACATGACAGGTAAAAAAAAGGGGGGGGGGGGGGGGGC
>NW_015537957.1:330528-343390 GCF_001515605.1 Sinocyclocheilus anshuiensis
GGGGGGGGGGTGACCTTTGCACCTCGTTCGTTTATTTGTCCTTCATAACAACCTCCAACAAATACTGTATGTGTTGAATCCTATGCACAAAGGGCTGTCATTTTGTGTTTCAGCTCGTGAGTCTACTGTTATCAAATTGGTCATCCTTCCTTTAAGCACAGGGGTCTCATTGTGTGGGTTGTATGGTATAACAGTCTGATTGAAAATCTCAGCACACCTCCAACCCTCAAGATAAACTCAGTTAGCAGAATGTCTCTGTTTTGGTGACACACAGAGAAGCTTCCAGCTCGCAGCGTCTTCTCTTCAGCCTAGTCTGCCTAACCTGGCTTGCGGTTATATGGCTGGTCTGATATTAAATAAGATGGTTGTGCCTGTGAGTTATGCTATGAATATGTCATAAATTAAATAAAGCTTTATCAGCTTGACTTCACTTAAAGTATAGCTAATGTATTCAGCCTGAAGAATGAATTGGCGGGTATGTAAAGTATATTATCACCCAGCCATATATTAAAAGTTGGATGTATATTATATCCAAATTTACCAACATACAGTACACTCACATAAAGTGATACTATATAGCAAATCTCAATTAATAATGTGAAATGAACATGTCTCCTGCGAGGGCTTCTAATATCAGTCACATGACATTTATGTCTCAGGTAATTGGCTCAAAAAAATGTTTTCCATGAAGTTATGCCAAAAAGAGTCTATGAAGCAAAGATGGCAGCAGGTTGTGTATTTCTGTATGCACCAGCCAAGAAGCTGCAATTATAGAATTATTAATTATAGAAGCAATTATAAACCTTGAGGAAAACTCATATGATCTCTTATGCAAATGCAACCTATTCATATTGTTGTTCCCATTACGCAAGATCTTTGTTTTCTCTCTAAAAATGACTAAAAACCACATAGGCAATATTAAAAGCACAAAAAATGTTTCAAACTGCAGCATCTGACAGAGAATAAGTCTCTGTTCATGCCTAATGATCTGTCTTTTGGGTCCCTAGAGTCATTTGACCTGTCATGGTGAATGCTTGACTTTGTCAGGCTGAGGGACGACTCTGGTGGCATTACTACAATTCTGTGCAGTGGAAGCATATGTGGGAGGTGTTCATTTCATTACCAGATCTCCCAGATTTTTTCTGGAAAAGGTCAAACTGTTCGTCCTCAAATAGGCACCTGGGGAGTGTGATTTTTAGCTTGTGCCCTACAAAATTAGATTTTTCTCTCACTTGGTTTTATTAATATTAAAGCACAGAGCTCAGAATCAAAACAAAGCCATGGCACTGCTGCAGAGGAAATGTCAGAGAAATGCACTTATGCCCTGGTAAGCAAACGGATGGATTTTATTTGGCTGAATCTAATGACTTTAACAACATGACATCCTGCTTGACAAATTGCAATACAGAAAGATATCACATTTGACAGGGTAAACACAATTGTCTTGCCAAATGAAATCAGCTTCTTGTATTCCCATGAACTATGTTTGAAATGCTCAGATGATTTAAAGCCAAAAACTGTCATACATCTTTTGATCTAATCTAACAAAATTTCGTATCGGAAACTGCATTTTAACATTTTCTGAACACCACAAGGATTTCAGATACCAGGCCTGGGATGACTCTTTGACTGGTTTCTACATGCTTCTAGATCCAAATACTCCCAATGTCAACATTTTGTCTTATTTTAAGCAAATGAAATAGTGAAATGTTGATTTGAAGTGTCAATCTTTGCACTTTGATTACAGCGCAACATGACCACAGAGAAAGCATTTTATTACCCAGAATCTAATTCAGGCATCAACAACTGAAAAGATTTGTTATTTCGAACATGAGACATATGGACTACTCATATTTAAAGATAAGATAAAGTAAGATAAAATATAAGATTTTTCAGTTAGTGAAAGAATTTGTTTGGATTATACTCCTAAAATGTACAGACACAAAACAGCTTCGGTGTACTTTAAAAGGAATAAAAATGCAGGAATGCAAAGACTAAATTTAATGAAAACCTGCAAGAATTCAATATAGTTACATAATACAAATATACTTTATGGATTTAATATTACTTTATTCACAAGTTTATTTTCTGCTGACATTCCATGATTAAATTCAACAATACAAATAAAGATAAGTGACTGTGGTTCACATTTAAGCACATTGGTTTGCGTGAATTATGGGTGTAAATTAAACTGTCATTTGTTATAATAAGCTTTAACAAAAAATTGGTATATTGAGATGATATTATTCTCCTCAGTCCTCAACCGCTGAATATAAAATAGAAACTAAAAAGTGTGACAGTGTTAACAAATTACTTTCAGCAGACCATGAATAACCCAAAAAGCTCAGATGAGTCTTTCTGCTGCAATATTATGAACATGGTAAATATTACTGTAGTAATATACAGTACAGAAGTCTCTGTTGTGTTAACCAACAATTTAATTAACTATAACTTTGATGGGTATTTCAAAATGTTGTCTTTCCATGCTTTAGTAAACATTTCTAATATAGAAAAAAAAAAATTCCAAATTTTAAAAAAATTGAAAATTAGGTTTCAAAATGCCTGTGCAAAAAGAAAACTGGGAAAGAGACTTGGGGAGAAAAACAAGAGATTTTTAGTGCATTCCAGTGAATTATTCATGAGATATTGTTTATTAAATCAGGAGAGTAGACCGCGAGAGTGGAGTATCTGGATTTCCCATATTGTTACAGAGGAATATAAAGAAAACAATCAGGAGAAACAGAACACAGCGGACTGAAAAGAGCTCTTGTCACGGATATTATTGTAATACCAATGTCACATTAAGCATGATTAAATGACAGTAAAATTCAACCTCATTTTCCTTATGAGAGCAGGTCATGACAGCAGGTTTGGGGCTATTCTATAAATCAAAGATTGTTATATCATATGTCTCAAAGAGACATTTGAATCAGGACAGCATTTATTTCTGAAAACATCTAAAAAGTTGATTGTGGATTGTGTTTCTCTCAGGGGAGTTTCTGCAGGTCTGACTGTTTATAGAGGTACTTGGCATTTTCAGCTCTGTGCTTATTGAAGCTGGGAAGAGTAATTATATTTACTGCTTCAAAAGGAGCTTTAATACATCACATCTTTGTGTACTCTTGGAGACAGGAAAGGACTTTTAGATCCTCAATTTTTATGCAAGCTAAAAACTGTGCTAGCAAACCAGCTGAGCAAAGGTCGCTAGTGCATGAGAAGGGAACAACCTTTTTTATTTATTTTTTTCAACGGGATTGAATGAGTCTTTCCATCCATTCGGTTTAAATGTGTTTGGAAGCTTTTATTAATAAAGGATTAAGGGATGACGGATTAGAATGGTTCGGGTGAGGATACGCCCTGTGAAAATACATTGTTCACATAGTCTCCATACCGTCAGCATGAAGACCTCAAATTAACTGGTTTGACCATGACAATTTCAATTTATGAGGAATCATTAGAAAATCAGAACTTGATTAGAAATTCAAGTCATTATTATAGGAAATTTCACTTAAAGGGGTCATATGATGCTGCTAAAAAGAACATTATAAGCTGCAAGAGATAGTTGAGCAAGCCTAGCTCCAAGGTCACGTTTGTCCACTGGAATTAGATACACTCTATCCTGTTAAAGTTTGTTTGAGGTAATAATATATAGAATTTGTTTAGACATTTGAGAAGCTAAGAGTAAATTGAAGCATAGTGTCATATATTTATTTTCTTGATTTATATTTTGCACCTCATTGGTTACAATTATAAAATCTGGCAACTGTCAAGACGCGCAGTGAAGAATTAGCGCTGAAGAGGCATGGACACAGTTATTTTTGTGCCTGATATTATTGAATATGCATTTGTAGGACTTTCCCTTTCTGATGCAAAATTTATCAGAGGAGAGTATTAAAATGAATCGCGCAATGTGATTTACTAACATTTGCGCTCGTCAAATTACTGGTATTTGCGCCATTATTTAATGCCCAAAAAAAGCATGTCTTAAAGCAGGTGATAATTTGCGCTGCTCTTGGTAGATTGCACTGGTCATTATGGAAATGATCTGGCTGCGTCTGTGTTCTTTAATTTGCGAATTATCAGTAAATCACACGCAGAATTTTCCCCTCCCATTGGTGCTTTTATGGAATTGTGCTCTAACTCTAATTTGCCCCGTTTAGTAAATCTGGCCCTATGTTTGTTGAATGCTCTAAGAAAAGTTTGTAAAAATAACTGATGTTACCTCCAAAAACATTGGCTTTCTAACTGCGTTGGAAAAACTGTGAGTTGGAAAACATTCTCATCTGGAAGCCATGATGGTGGTGTCATGAGACTAACATTAGACTGACTAAATCTGGGCCAGGTTTTGTGTTTTCGTTCTTTTTTTGGTTTTGCTGTTGCACACATCTGGATGTTATTATTATCCTCTACCGCCAGTAATCCCTACCTTTTTCTTAGCAGTAATGCCAGAAGGAGGTCCTGGGCTAGTCATTGCTTACACTAAGCACAGCAGTAATTCAGAATGTATAACATAGCCTAGTATGTGGCAGCAGAAAACAACAAGCTAAAAATGTAATTACAGGCCCATTGCTAGTGCAACAATGATTAACTTCTGTGTTTAGTAATATTTTGCTGTTTCAGACAACAATATGTACGGTGGCCGAGAGAGCTCAACGCGCTGCAACTTAAGAAAATGGACAATGGATTACAAATACAATGTGCAAACTTCAGTCAACTTGTTTTTGTTTTTCAGATCAAAATGTATTGCCCTTTCTGTGGCATCCAATGGCTGACTTTGCCAAGATTTTGCAGTTCATGTGGGCGAGAATGTAAGCTTCGTCGTAGAGAATGCCGAAAGAGCGTGCCGGAATTTTACCGTAAAAAATACGGTAGCAATGTTTTAGGTTTTACGGTTTTAACTTAAATTTACAGTTAAATACCGTAATTTCATTAACTGATATCATGTTAATATACCAACCTATTAAAGTACTGAAATCTGTTTTGTACCTTTGTAATACTGATAACAACCAAATGCAGGTGGTGATGAGAAAGTCACATTATGAGCCAAAGCCCATCACAAGCAGCTTTTAAATAATAACATATATAGAAGGTGCACAGTGTCATTCACACAAACGCTAAACACCATCATGGTAACACACATGAAACTGAAATAATGCAATAAACATTCATTTAACAACATTAGGTGTAACACACAACTCCTTTAACATTTTCACATAATGTATAAAAAAAAAACAAATAATAATAATAAATAATGGTGCTCACCTGCAAAGTATATTTTCTGTATTAAAATTTGCATTGTAATATCCTATGGAAATGTAAATATATGTATAATATGTATTTATCTGTAAACTGATGTTTATGTACCCTCTTTTTTATTTTATTTTTTTTTCCTTTTCTTTTTCCGTGTTCCTTCTTGTTGAGGCATGTGAAATGTTTTTGTTATATAGTGAGATATGGCACTGTACATGCTACTTGTTGATAATAAAGCATTATATATAAAAAAACAAAAAAACACATCCCAGCCGGGTCCGTCACTATTTTTGGGTCCCCTTGAAACATTTCCGTTGTAGTCCGTGCTATTTGCAGAGCGTTTCTTCATTTGCATGTGTTGTGAGGATTTGCAGCGCGTGTGTTGTCAAACTGATGAAGATGTTTTCTTAATTTGCTGGTGTTTTTTCAATTTGCATGTGTTTTCTTAAGTTGCAGCGCGTTGAGCTCTCTCGGCCACCGTAAATATGTGCTCATTTCAGCAGCCTTTGCTGATGTTTTTTTTTAGAGGAACTAAGTTTCAAATAGCATAATGCTCTTATTATTAATGCAGTAAACAGAATATCTACTGTGCACAGAAAACCTGCATGTTCTACATTTGCTGCATTGAAAAAATGCCTTTATGACAAATGAACTGGAAGTAAATACAACTCTATTTTGACAAAGTGTCCATTTTAATTTTAATATGGGTGCCACTCACATGCAATGTGATGAAGTCCTGTGACTGCACGCTATACTGTCTAAATTGTTTATCATTACATAATTCCTACTTTTTAAAAAGGGCATGCTCTGCAGTATCTTATGCATAGTAAGTATTTAAGTATTATGTATTTAAAAAATAATAATACCCAGAACATCGTCAATTCCATTCCTGTATGAGTCACATCATCACTGGCCATGATCTTGAAGGTTTTCTATAAGTTATATAAGCTCAGGGTCACAGGAAGCATGTGCCTATGTAAACTCTGGAATAAAAACCTGCAGCCATTATGACATGAGGATATAGTCTGGCATGAGATTCCAACATATATTGCCTTTGACACTCAGGAGTTTTTCAATACATCTGAAGCAGTCATATTGTGATGTTTGTTGGAGATAATTTATCTTTGGAATTTCCCATTACGCTACACATCAGTCAATGATGGATTGTTTTAAATATTAAATCCTAATAGGGCCTATATATAAGCATCCACTCATTCATGTGAGAGTCTTGGCGTGATGCAATTATGAAATCGGTTATATCAATGAGGTCTGAAAAGCTTTTCAGTTGCTATTCCTTACAACAAAATTCCATAAAGAGTGGCCATAAAAGTATTTGGACACATAATTCTTATATAAAATGTCTCAAAGTCACTGTATCGCTAGAGCTTTACTGAAAACCAGCTTTAATTTTCTCAACTTGAATTATTTGAGAATGATCCAATGAGAATCTTGTTCTATATACTGTCCGTTCACATGCATGCTCAGTGTCACAAGCCTAGACACAGTTCAGAATATAGTGGTCTGAAATATTTAACATTTTTTAAAATCACAAAATGTTCAGGTGTCATTTTTCCAGGTGTAAATTAGATGTTCAGTGTGGACTGAGACTTTTGACAGCTCACTAGGGTGTGAACAGAGTCAGCATCTCATGATGCTCTTATAATGATTGTGAGGTATATATGCAAATAGGCAGACAGGTTTGGGCTGCAATTAAAGGCTACGAGCACGGAGAGTAAGGAGGAAAGTTATAAAAGTTGTCAGATGCAATAGAGTAAGTGCTGTCTACCTTGCCAAAAAAAAGTAATCTGACTCGGATGTGGCAGAGGTGAAACTGAGGCGAACCTTTGAAACTCGATCTAGAATCTTTGGATCCCACATCATTAACTGTTGAAAGAAGCAAATGCGAAGATCTTTATGTTATATGAAAATCAATTAAAACTAGAAAAATAAAGTTCATAAAGACAAATACTGATGTTGGTTGGCATTTTTTCTTAAAGTTAAAAAAAGTCTTCAATTTATACAATGTTTAGAGTTCGATAAAATAGATTGATTAGAGGTTGATCATTATTTTAGTTATTTATTTAGGACATTGTTAGGTGGGGTTTTGCTAAGGAGTTCTAGGTGTTTGCTAGGTCATTACTAATCAAGTTGCTAATGTATTCGATGTGGTTACTATGATGTTGATAGGGTTTTGCTAGTCTAAGGAAAGGAAGGAAAGAACGTGACATGTGGCCAAGTATGGTGTCCCGTACTTGGAATTTGTGCTCTGCATTTAACCCATCCAAGTGCATACACACAGCAGTGAACACACACACCGTGAACACACACACACACACACACACACACACCGTGAACACACACCCGGAGCAGCCTAAGCTTCAGAAATGGACCGTTGGCTCAATGTCTGATGCATATGCCACAAAAAAGGGGAAACACTTTGGGAGTTCTGAAGTCTTCATCTGATTGGTTGCACTCTAGAGGATTTCAGAGAGATGTGTGTTTCCACACGCCAAACCGCCTTATGTAAGAATAAAGCCATCATGTTTACGTCTGTGACAATGATTGCTTATCAGGATCAACTAAACGCTGGATTTTCAAAAGTATGTGAAGTTCACAGCACCATTGTTGCAGTAAGTTCTTGAATAAATTGCATGTTGGACTGTTAGCGTATAGAGACATCACATTTGCATTTTCATGCCCCTAAACATGATGCTGAACAAAACAAACAGTGATTGGTTGCTTTACATGTCAGTCAGATGGCCTCTTGGGTTGTCCTTGACCAAAGAAAATTGTTATGGAGTCCAGAACTTCAGGCATTAATCTGAAAGTCCGACTACGCGAAACTAGGTTTTGCTAGAGTGTTTGTTGTTTGGGTGGAGGATGGATGGATGCATGGATATAATTAAAATTGAAACTGACAATTTTTGTTTAAAAAGGTTTGTATATAGGACTTTTTCTTTGTAGCAGAAGTCTACATTTGCCCTAGTGCAAATACCTCTTATGTAAATTAGTAAATCACATATTGTGAAACCCAGAATTGAGGGATCGTTGTTCAGGAACAGCTTTAAAAATGAATTCTAGAGAACATTTCAAACATCAAACTCAGTCAGTGAGAAGAATTCAGGAGATGCTCAGTCTTTGAAGTGACAGTGAGGATTATTCAGTGCCCAAAGGAAAGGCCACAGGAGAGATTTGGGTAAATCCAGGTTACAGTCCACGGCTGCAGTTTGCTCTTCATAAATGCTGGCAGAGCCAAAAAGCAGACTGAGCGGAACAAACTCTCTTGGACTCTCCCAGATTTCATCTGTTTTTATTTAGAACCATTTCAGGAACAACCCCCAATGGCCAAAATGGAGCAAAATGTGTTGTTCAAAAACAACAGGGGTGATAGAGCATAGTGGTGATTTTTGTTGTTGTTGTTGTTTACAAGGTACTACAATGATACAATGAGCATTTTTGAGGCTGAAATAATCACTGAATTTGACAAAGTTTTCCATATTAGTGACATCAAATTTTTGCAAGATATTTAGAAGGTTTGTTTGAGGCACTTATTTGCTCACTTGGCAGTTCTTGTCGAGAATGAGTCGTAGACTTTATACAATACTGCCAATGCAAGATTAGTGTTTGTTAGAGTTTGGGTCAGTTTTTCATAACTTCAGTTTTGAACAGGATTTTAAAGCAATAAATGAAAACAAAATATGTGATCCTGGACCACAAAACCAGTCATAAGAGTCGATTTTTCGAAATTGAGATTTATACATCATCTGAAAGCTGAATAAATAAGCTTTCCATTGATGTATGGTTTGTTAGCACAGGACAATATTTGGGTGAGATACAACTATTTGAAAATCTGGAATCTGAGGGTGCAAAAAAATCTAAATACTGAGAAAATGGCCTTTAAACTTGTCCAAATGAAGTTCTTAGCAGTGCATATTACTCATCAAAAATTAAGTTTTGATATATTTAAGGTAGGAAATTTTCAAAATATCTTCATGGAACATGATCTTTACTTAATTTCCTAATGGTTTTTGGCATAAAAGAAAAATCGATAATTTTGACCAATACAATGTATTTATTGTCCAAATGAAGTTCTTAGCAGTGCATATTACTCATCAAAACTTAAGTTTTGATATATTTAAGGTAGGAAATTTACAAAATATCTTCATGGAACATGATCTTTACTTAATTTCCTAATGGTTTTTGGCATAAAAGAAAAATCGATAATTTTGACCAATACAATGTATTTTTGGCTATTGCTACAAATGACCCCAGCAGGTCACATATTTTAATAAATGATGCAAATCAAACATTTTTAAACATATGCATATTCTTGAATGGATAGTTTACCACAAATAAAGTAAATTCTGTCATTTACTCACCATCATGTCATTCCAACCCTGTAAGAGTTTGATTCATCTTTGAAACACAAAATACGATATATTTGAATGAAACTTGAGAGCTTTCTGACCTGCCAGTGAAAGTCTAGGTAACCAACAATTTAAAGATCAAAAAAGCTCAAAAAGTCATTGTAAAATGAATCTATATTATCTATATGACTTTGAATCTATATCACTCTTGAGTGTTTATATGTGAATAAATTACATTTTTTCATCATATAAAAATATCTCCTCACAAGATTAACCTGCTTGATTCATATGGATCCGTATTATAATGGTTTTATGACCTTTTTTTTTTTTTTGGATCTTCTAAGTTTTGATTACTGCACTTTCAATGGAGAGACAGAAACCTTTGAAGAAAAATTCAAAGATTAGGTTTTTAAATGACACGAGTAAATGATGACAGAATTGTTGGGTGAACTAACCCTTTAATCTTACTTTTTTAACATGACTTTACTACATTGTTAAAGATTAACATGGGATACTGCTCCAAACAGCTTGATTTGTGCAAATTTAAAGTGATTCGATAATGCCCTCATTGTGTCCTGACATTACCCTTATTATCCATCTCATCCAGCTCAGCACTAATAGCAACACCCTATGTGCACTCCAGTCCTGACATTATCACTTAAGTAGCTGTGACATAATTCATCTTTCATAGTCCTGTGCTGGTATGTCTTTATCTGCTGTAATTAAACTTCACAATTAATCACCCATTTGACTCAAACAAACAGCATTAATCAGAAACAATAGCCTTTGAAGCGTGTGTGGCCGCTGAGTGTTAATTTGGGCATTTTTCATGCTAGTCACCATTCTGTATGCCGTTTCATCTCTCCTCTCTTTTTATCTTCAATTTACTGAAGTTAGGCCAATGAAACCTCAACGACTTGATGGAATTTAGAAATGATTGTCTATAATGTTTCATCCTAATTGTCCAAATGAGAGTTTTGTTGCTATTAATCTTGGTAGCAAGGCCGATTACATGTGTAATTGTTCACACTGTCCCTATAATGCGTACAGATTTTTTCTCTGATTTTCCCAAACGCCAAAAAAAAAAAAAAACTCTTGGTACCCAGTCTGACCATTCAGACTGAGGTGCATTTCATTTCAGTGCATTTCCAGATTGAGTTGGTAAAACTGGACTCTATATTACAGGTATTTTGTTGTTCAGAATAGAAACTAAACTAATTTGAGGGGAAACTTATTCTGAATTGGTTGGTTGAACAGTCAGGGATTTAATGTCAAGACTTCAGTCATCTTTCCCTAATGGCTGAACCACTGGGTCACTCGTTCACACTTCATTAAGGCAGTTAACTGCATGCCCATTACATCAGTGATAGAAAAGACTGCCTGCATCGCTAAACGATCATACTCGACATCTCAAGTATCTTTTCTGCAGACGTGTCAATTTGCTCTTAAATGGATCACTGCCTGCAATCGCTCAATGACAATCAGGAGATGAATGACTTGAACCAAGGATAGAATGGTAGGGTTCTTCTTTATAGCGGTCCCTAATAAGGGTGTCTAGTGTGCGTTTTCATCTGGAAGAGGTCATGGAAGTGACCAATGACATGTGCTGCAATGGCTTGAGTCTGTCTACACTGGAAGAGTCAAAGCTGCATGTCATCTCATAATGTTCACTGGTATACGCCAATCAGCTGTGAGTTCATGGCTACATTAAAGTGCAAATATAATCTGTTGACATAAAATCTTACTTTATTTAAATCAATTGGTGTAAAGCTGATTATGGATGGGTTATTTTTTAATAATTTGCTCATCATTTAAGTAAGTGTACAGATAGTGTTAGTAATACCGTACAGTACAAGCGCCTGCAGATACCACACAGGCCAAATAAAATAGCTGTTGTCACAGCTATTTCATAACAAATATGATATTTGTAAATAAAACCATTTTATTTCAAGACTAGGGAAATACAGTGGCTGGAGTGCATGTTGTACAGAAGTACAGTACATGCTGCAACAAGCAGAGTGTGGAAAGCTGCATTGATTATAATGGGGGCAGTTTAGTTTTGATGCATCGCCTTGCTCACATCTGCTGTAGATACAGTATTAATACGTTTGCTGCTTCTGCCATATTCTGCGGAAATGTTCCCTGATGGATATTAGAGCGAGAGGGATGATGGCATTAAGTAAGAGATAAAATTCAGTCAAAATAGTCAGAAACCCAACATGAAGCAGAGTTATTGCATATCATATTATCAATTTGTCTGGTAATAAATGGACATTTTTGATTTGAACTGAAATTATTTTATTATGTAAAAAGAAAGAATGTGTAGTGAGATACAAGAGACATGAAATTAACATTAGGTCTAAATTCAAATTTTTATATAAAAATTAATATAAAAATGTCCATTAATTTGGATTACATTTTTGACATTGATAAACTTAACGTGATGCATACAGTATTTGTCAGTCATACATAAATGAAACAGGTATGATTTTTGTAATAGTGGCAATAAACTGAAACCAGACTTATAAATGTATTATCAGTAAGTCCAACTTGTTTCAGTTTTATACATTGTAACTACTTGAATATTGCTTGTTTCACATCTAGCCGTATTTTAATTATGTTCATACTTCTAAACTGAATAAAGTCATTTTCACAATGAACACATTTATGTTGATTCTAGCCTATTTGAATACATGCATACGTTTTGAAATGCATGAGTACATTTTAAAAATATGTTTATTTGATGAAAATATGATGTTTGTTTTTTTTAGGACAGAATCTTACAAATGGTGAAGTCCAGTTGGATTGTTGAAATGTAATTCAAATACATCTTAAATTTAGGCCTAAATATTGTTGAATGTAAGTGTAATTGGTTGAATAAGACAAAGATTGTACAATTATAAAGTTATTATACAGTTATTATATAGTCATTATACAATTATGTGAAGTGAGTGACGTGACATGTGGCCAAGTATGGTGACCCATACTCGGAATTAGTGCTCTGCATTTTTCCCATCCAAAGTGCACACACACAGCAGTGAACACACACACAACGTGAACACACACCCGGAGCAGTGGGCAGCCATTTTTGCTGCGGCGCCCGGGGAGCAGTTGGGGGTTCGGTGCCTTGCTCAAGGGCACCTCAGTCATGGTATTTGAAGGTGGGAGAGAGCGCTGTACACTCACTCCCCCCACCTACAATCCCTGCCGGTACGAGACTCGAACCCACAACCTTTGGGTTACGA
>NW_015537957.1:343706-344091 GCF_001515605.1 Sinocyclocheilus anshuiensis
TAGGAGTCTCGAACCCGCAACTTTTGGGTTACGAGTCCGACTCTCTAACCATTAGGCCACGACTTCCCCGTTTACAGTTTATCATATTTACAAAAACAGTTAACAACACAATTACAGTCAAGCATTTAGTTGATGTATTGCTACATATATATGATGTTTAAAACAGAATGCCGGAATTCTAAAAGATACACTTTTTCACACACTCTAGTTTAGCATCTATAAAACATGCATTGGACTGAATGTAGGCTTAAAATATCCTTAAATATTCAGATGCTGCCCAGGCGCTGACAATAACTCATGCACTTTGCAATAGCCAGCTGCTATACTCATAGCCGCGGGAACGTATTTTGAGCTGGGGGGGCTGAGAAATAAAACGGGGGGGGGG
>NW_015537957.1:344146-351748 GCF_001515605.1 Sinocyclocheilus anshuiensis
AGACGCTACGCCACTGATCTTATTTGTTCTTATCTGTTCATAAAAGTTTTATGTTTAATATAAGCGACTTTGTCATTGTAGCATTGTTGATGTTGTGTGTTTTTCATTAAGAGTAATATTGAATGAACCTTAAGAATTTATTTTGTTTCAAGAATAGGAAAGACCTAACGTTAAAGATCACAATAAGCGCTACAGATGTGAGAATGCGAGATTAGTTGCTGCTGAGGTAGACGCTCTCGCTCTTTCTCTGCTGTCTGTAGAAATTGTTGTTAATTCTTAATTTGGGAACGGCAGAGACATGTTACAGGTTATAATATAATCCAAAAATCATGGCAACAAACGATTTTTTAAGTCAGTTTAATAAGTTTAATCAGTTGAAACGACTTTCACAGTCAATTTGATTCAACTTAACTCATATTTAACCGTTGCTTCTTGTCATTGTAGGCTTAGGCTACTTTTTTTCAATGGATTTTAATGAATATACTAATGAATAAAATGAATATTATTTATTTTGTATTACATATTGTTCATTCATTTATTTTTAACACCGCACCCCCAGCACCCCCATTTTTTCGTGGGCTACACTCCAGGGGGTGCTGCAGCACCCTCAGCACCCCTACTTCCCGCGGTAATGGCTATACTGAGTCCATGAAATGTGAAGGATGGAAAGATACACAGAGGAAGTAGAATGAAGGAAGGACTGAAGGTATGTGTCTGTTTGTGTCTCATTAGTCTTAGCTCGTCCAGGAGAAGCGCCACCAACCTTGTCGATGCAGCATTGCCCTGCAGTGAACATTGTGATGCTTCTTTCTGGTCCTGTATAGAGAATGTGACAGTATGTCAGTGTTAATGCATTCTTCCTCTCCGGCAACACAATAATGAGGGCTATATATGTGAGACTTTTCAGCTAGCTTTTAACAATGTGGCAGAGCCTCGGGTCTGGTTCTAGAAAAGCCCACTGTCAACAGACTTTCGCCTACATGTTTTTCCCTCTTCTATGGAGGTCATGCTACTATGAGACTGGTATGTTCAAATATGTGAGTTATGAGTTCATACTTGTGAGTTGGGAAGTCGTAATTATGATGGCAGGTGCATTCAAATCACATTGGTTGGAGCAAGACGGCGATGCACCTTTTTTGCATAGAGTTTTGGTTTTATTTTTTTTTACTCTACATCTACAAAAAATGATGAATAAAAGATGCAATGGGTTTTTTCTTTTTTTATGTAAATACAATATTTTTGACATTACTTGAAGCACCACAACTTGTCAATTACCAAAAAAATAAATAAATAATTGACTGCAACAAAAAGGTGAATTTACAGTAAAGCATACTGGGCAGTTGTACAACACCAGAATGGATGTTAAAAATATAATTCAATCATCCTCATGTTATTGGTTATAAATAATAGCCTTAAGTAATCAGATTACTTTTTTTCAGGTACTTAGTAAAGTAACACATTACTTTTTAAATGTACAAGTTACTTTTTTCAAATAAGTAACATGAGTTACTTTGTTTTGCCATTTATTCACTGACACTTCTTCTGTCCACATGTTAAGAGAAATTGGGAATGAGGTGCAGAGGCACTTCCTTCAGCCTGAGGCTTATTTACAGGCCTTTATAATTGCCAAAAAATATAACATTTTGGGTTTTTGTTTAAAAATAAATAAGCAAGCCCAGCTCAGGCGACAAAAAGTCATGCAAAAGTGATATCACGCATTATTTCACTTGAAAAGTAACTGAGTAATGCAATTAGTTTTTTAAAACGTATATTTCCCCAACATTTCTGACGACAGTCTAACACATTTTTCACCTTTTTTTTTTTGTAAACTGTGATAACCAACAGCATGCCAAACAGCTGTTGTCCATAGAGATGAACTTGTATTTAACCTTGAATGTTCTTTTAAATTAAACAATATTCTAATTAGTTTTTAAAACTTGGGGTCAGCAAGAGAATTGCTACTCTGTGTTTCAGGAGATAAAGCAGTGTGTGGGTTAATGAAGCAGGCTTCACCTCGTAGCCTAGTGAGTCAGTATTGATCACTGACTAATTACCAGCACAGGAAAGAGCCATCAACCAAAGAAAAGCCACGGGTGAGAAGGTCTTAACGGGAAATTGCATTCTGTGTATCTAAATGACTCAATTAGGGGCTCTGAGCCGACAATGATGTTAACTATAGCTACCATCTTGCCATAGTTCTAATTGAATAAATAGAACTGTGCTGTAATTTTAACTCTTTTAAGGGGTATTAGCACTGACTGTAACTGTGTTGCGATTGACAGGGTCCCTACATCCCTGAGCATGGGATATCTGTTGAAATTACAAACATTTGTTTATAACACATCCATGTGCATTTATATAAATACACATTTATTATTAATGTAATTATAATAAAGTGCTATATTTGAGAGTGCTAATCTGGGGTGTGTTTCCCAAAAGCAACTATAGTCGCAAGTTCCATTGGACTTTATTGGTAATGACAGAACTTGTAACCATTGGGAAACGCACCCTAGAGTGATAAATGTCTGTTGGGATGGTCAGTATGGAAGTAGATGTGATATGGTTATATTAGATGTGTCTTTTATCTTATTTAACCATAATCAAAATAGTTGCAACCATCATCTTTGCATGTTCATGAACAACCGCATACAACTGAGACTAATTAAACTCAATAAAAATGCTGGAGCCTTGTCTCATTTTCACAGCATTTATTTTAGTTAAATCTCTTTTCTACTAAGAGATGCACAATAATTGGTGGGTAAACTGATGTATCAAAGATTCCTTGTTCCTTGTGCCATTCGCAGTGCCCTTCAAACTGAATTGAAGACTCATTTTGTACAGGAATCTCACTTAAAATGGAAGAATAGTCCACTTCAGAGGGTACTTATGGTCGAATGGGATGCACCTAGTAATTTGTAGCAACAAACTGACCAGAAGTCATTCATTTTCAATGAGAGCTGACAGTTTGACAGAAAGCTCAATATTGCAGCTGAAGGTATGAAAGTCCTGCCTTCAAGTTCAAAAAGCCCCATTAGAATACACATTGTCTGGGCCATTCTGAAAACTACAGTTTTTAGTGTAAACAGAGTTTTTAAGGTAAAGAGGCTAAATTTATTAGGCTTTTTATTGTATAGCTTATTTGAAATACATCATTACAAAGTAATCTGGGTAAACTCTATTGGAGACATCAATGTTTCCCCGTTCAAGTAGACAACAGCTAAATTAGAATGACTATTTAACTTAATAACACATCGCTGCAAAGATGGAGTGAACTTGCCTATAAAGGGTCTTTGGCAGCAGCGACTGTTAAGAACATGACGAAGATGAACAAACAAGCACATGAGCAATAGCGCAATGCAGCAACTACAAATGGGAGGGAAAACAGTGGAGCTCAAATGATCCACCTTCTGATCTAGTAAGATAACACAGTTGAGTGGAAATGCCTACTAAAAACCAACAGTGATTTGACTTGTTGACATCAAGTGATTCAATTGCTCTAAGCCTATTTCACACATCCCACATCTGCAATATGTAAGCAGCATGCAGCATTTATTTTTCAGCCCATATTAACAGGTTACATCATTCACACTGAGCACATGAGCAGAGCATTACACCGTAGCAGAAGCATAGCTAGATCTATAGTTCAATCATGACAGCTCTCTGAAGATTTTAGCATGGTAATGGTTATGACAATGTTAATGTATTTGGTCTTGGCGGAATAGATCTGCTACGCTGCTGCTGTAGTTGTAGATTATTGCTGCTGCTGCAAGCAAGTATGGGAACTTGCTACTGCCAATGCATATGGTGATACAGTGCTATGAGTATTTAAGACATACTGCTGCTGCACAAATAGCATATAAAATAACCCATAGCAGATCTATACAGGTGGAGCTGTGGAAGGTGGTGGGTTTCAGAGGAACTCTGAAAGCGTGCTGCGAAATGCTCAAGTGATAGTTGCTAACCAGCCATTTAAATGTAAAGCAGCAAGCTCATTGGCTGTGTATGCTATGCAACATGAACCAGTCAGCTTGTGCCAAGTCATTTAACGCTGTGAATATCATCAGTTACGTTAACACCCGTCAGCCTGCGCCATCTAGAGTTTCATGACTGAACTATACATTTTTACAATGAATTCATGCTCTAATAAACACATTTAAGCCTTTTGCAGAATAAACTATTATAAAGAAAAATAAAACATTGGAGTGAATTACTTAACCATTGTTTGGTAAAAGGCTAAGTTAAGGCAAGGCACTACAGGCAAGATCATAGTTAGTTTTGAGGTTTTTGGGTTACTTTGCCTTTTGTTCCTTGTCTTCTTTCAGACTAGTAGAAAAAAATCATTCAAATTACACATTTAAGTGTATATTATATTACTTTTTGTCTATTGTGTTCATACAATTTGTTACAAGTTTAGGTAACACTTTAGTATAGGGACCATTTCTCACTATTAGTTGCTTATTAGCATGCATATTACTAGCATATTGGCTGTTTGTTTGTACTTATAAAACATATTCTGCATGACTATATTCCACATACCTAATCCTATCCACTACCTAAACTTAACAACTACCTTATTATCTAGTTAATAGTTAGTTAATAGTGAGAACTGGACCTTAAAATAAAGTGTTGCCCGAGTTTTTATTACGGTTTTTGCTCCTGCACTGAGCCAGAAATCTTCACTTCAGTAGCACTTACTGTACATACACTAAACTTTACAATTGTATTCCTGTCGTCTTCTGAAGGTTTTTAAAGAGACATGATTTTGTTTTTCTTGGTGTTGACAGTGTCTGATTTATGGAGCGACAATGAGCGATATCCAAAATTATCTCTTTGAAATCTTTAAATCTAATATGTCAACAAAATGAAGCAAGAAAATTAAACCTTGCTTCATCCAAAGTCTGTTTATGCATGTTTAATTAGACAATGCCTCATTTCCATATATAAACCTAGCATTTCAGGAAACTTCTAATACAAAAAAAAAAACTATTGTACAACTGTCTAAATGTATTGCGATTACAAATTTGACCCTATGTAGCATCTTGACTTAAAAATCAGTGACAGACAATAAATATATTCTATTCAGTAAATCTGACTGAATCCTGATGAGCTAAGCACTGACGTCTCTCATGTAAATTATATGCCATAATGATCAAGAGTACTATTCCTCAACAGCTCTCTTCTGATAACTATTTTATGACCACTGTAAGAAATGCTCAATGAAATGTCTTCTGTAGAGCCGTAGTTCTGTCACGCAACAGAAACACTGTCAGCATGAAAGCTCAATGCGCTCCTGCTGCTGCAATTATCCTGCTGCAATGATTACGCACCGCAGACGCACCAGTCATCAGTGTTTCTGTGAGGTACTGTAGTGCTGTGGGAAAACATGTCTTCCTCAGCACTGTCTCTATAAGAGGTTCCCTGATGTATTTTACATTCTGTGCCTTTCTACAAGGTGAAACCACTTCCACTTGCTTTGATATCGACCGCCCCCTTGTAATCAAATGAGACCTTTCCCCCATCAGTCCCGTATTGGATGGAGACATTTGTTGCAGTGCTGTTCCCACTCAATCCATAGGTCAGACATGTCATTACATTTCATTAGTTCTGACCGTATCAATCGTCAAAGATGGATGGAATAAACTCCTGTTGGGCAATCTTCTTTTTTTGAAATCCTCAGATAAACAGCCACACAGACATAAAGCCTGGTTTATCGTTTTATCAATGACGCCGTGAACATGGTGACGTTTCTGTGTGGCTCCTGTAGATGATGGAGATTACGTCAAAGGTCTGAGAAACATAAATCTAGCCCACGGCTCACAGCAGTGAATGATCACTTGGGTTTTTTTTTATGCATATTAAAAATCATACAGCGAGAGCCTGTAAGCCTCTTGGCATTTGCCTGTCGTCTGTGGATTATAGTACAAACTGTTAGCCGTTAGCAGATGGATTAGCTCTAAATATGACAAATGCAAGAATATTCCTTTTGCATATTAACACAGACTCCAGTAACACATTGCTTGTTCCTGAAGATTTCATTTGCCATGCATGACATTACATTGTACATATAAACAATTCTACTCTGACTAAAGGATAATGAATACTTGTTGATTTGCAAGTGATTGCGTGCCCATAACTGAATGTGTAATTTTAAACAGCATGAATAATGCATTTTAAATTAATAATATTACACTATCTTTCAAAAACTAGTTAGAGAGTGATATTTTAGGGATATACAAAACTACATATTTTACAGTCGACTACTCAATATATTTGGGTGCATCACCAAATGGCATGCAGCTGGATGTAACAGAATATTAAGCTAAACTATTTTTTACTTGACATGCTGTTTAAAAATTGTACATAGACCAGCATTTACAAAAAAAAAAATAGTCCAGAAAACATAATCAAAAACTGAGCTAAACTCCCCATAATCCTCATAAAATACGGCGATCTATTGAAGTCTGACAGTAATTGACTTGAAATTTATTGTTGAAGGTGTTAAACTTGTTACACAAGCACCGCTTTTATTGCTGTTGCGGCGCTGCTTTAAAAGAGATGAAACAACTTTTCTGAGAGAATTTAATACTCTGACTGTCCAGAAATGCACAAAACTCTGCTATAATCACTTTCTGTAAAAATATTAAATCTAAAAGATGACTTATGGGACAAATTCAATTAAAGTTTACGGAGTTTACAAAACCGAAAGTGGCTATAGGTGAAGAAACACTCATTAACTTATGGTTCATTGAATCATACTGTACTAATACTGTACTAATGTTATAGTACTAATCACAGACTTATCATTTTATTAAATATTAAAGTCAACATACAATGTGGATTTCAATAAATTTGCAATCTATTTGACTTCCATAATCAGATGTGTCTGTAACTAAAACGGTTATTCAGTGAGAATTTTAAATACTAGAGTATCCTTCATGCATATTCATTAAAATATAATTACAGAAATAACCTACTTTTCTTTCATTTGACAAAATATATGAATTAAATATGCCAAATTTGGTTTAATGGTACTATTAACAATTTGCATAAAGGCATTTTGTTTAGCTTTGACCAACTTCTTAGATGAAAATGAATTATGCAATCATAACAAACACAGATAATGGCTTCACTGCAAACCCAAATTAATAGTATGGATCATCAGGTTGAGCAAAACAAATTTTGCACTCTAAAACAGTAATTATTTAAAATACGTAAAAACCTGTGGCACTGGAGACACAATCTTAGCACTGTTTTCATAATGAAAAATGTTGTCATTAACAGCAGCCGCGTTTGTTTATCTTTTGTTTTGTTTATTTCTTAATAAAATGAACCGTCTTGGATTCAGTCCCAACTGATTTTGACATATTCCTGGTGCATTGTTCTGCCACAAGCCTTCTCTATGTTTGCAGGATGGTGGCTATAACTATACGTTTAAATGCCATTTCAAATAACATACACCAGTTCAGTGTATCAGTACTCCATAGCCTACTTATAATTAAGTACTTTACATGAGCTTTCGTCAACATGTGTCACGATCTGCTACGGTGCGGGAACACGGAGCAAGGAACGAGGAGACCAAGAGTACAGAAACCAAGGAATTTA